>NC_065877.1:20287435-20590465 GCF_933775445.1 Argentina anserina
GAAAGATGGGGCAAGTGTCTAATGTTTATTGGATGCGCATATTGCCAACTGGCACGCACGACGCACAGAAGAATTTCTCTTGGTTGATATATGAGAAATGGCCCACATGTCAGAATCTCATATTTGCCACATTATGAAACAAATGTGGCATTTCAAGTGCTTGCAACAGCTCTATAGGCTACATTCCCATTTATATATATAAATTTTCTCAAATAAAGAGGTCTGTACTAATGGTTTTGATGCATATTTCTATTTTTAACCACTTTTTGGTCGAATTCATCTCCATTGTCTAAAATCAAGATAATATTGTGTAGATCATCTCTGCAAAATTTCAGCCAATTTGGTGATCGTTAAGGTCTTCAAAATCAAAAAACAAATGGACGGACTAAATTTTGTAAAACATGAACCGTTCATGTTTTTAACAGAAAAACACAATTTTTAGGGCCTTAACGATCACCAAATTGGCTGAAATTTTACAGAGATGATACTAGACGTGGAGATCAGAAAATTCGATCGAAAAGTTATGTAAAAATGTAAATCCGCACCAAAACAGTGGTACGGACCTCTGCAGCTAATGACTATATATATATGTGTGTGTGTGGGGGGGGGGGCTTTTGGGCCATTTTTTCTCACACTTGTAGATGTTGCAGTTGACTATAATTGTAATAGAATGAGAACCATTTTGTTGATAACCTCTTTAATTCACATATTTTTAGATTTTATATTCATATTTCTTCTGTTTACGTTTTAGATATATATAAGTAAATCATCCATATAAAATTTCATCAAATTTGGCAATCGCTAAGACATTATTAAATATGATCTCATTATAAACTCGAACGGTTCATGTTTTACAGTTTTGGTTTGTTCATTCATTTGATATACTTTGATACATTAACAATCACTAAATTGACTGAAAATTATATATCTAATTTACTAATATATTTACCTAAAATGTAAATGGTTAAGATGAAAAAATATGACCGAAAAATAGATCTAATCAATAATTATTTTAAAAAGTTTTCAACTAATCCTTAACAAAATAGTCTTTATTCGAAAATCTCTCTCACTTACGTAGAATTGAGAATCAAATTTGCGTACTATTGGCAACAATGATTGCAAAAATATATAGATATGGACTATCCATCGACGGCCTTGATAGAGGGCTTGTTCGATAGTCACAGGCCGTCATGGTCCATGCTTCCCATGCCAGGTCGACGTGCGTACTTTTGTGCCTGAGAAAATGTCCCGAAAGACAGTCCCATACATGAGTTGCATGGCCGGCATTTACAATTTTTGTTTGTATTCAAATTAAGCCAAACAGAGTTCCATCTCATGCATGCTTCAAAGATGTTACATTAGGAATCATCAGGTCACTACAACAAATTTGGGTATTAATGGCCAACTTTTGGTGACTAAACTTGAACTGGTCACTGATACTGTGCAATTAGTGACGTGCATTGGTAAGTGGTCTTGGTCCGAGCTTTTTCTCTCTGGCTATATCTTGGTCTTCAACCTTGAGCTTTCGCGTGGTTTGTCTAGAACAATGAGATTAGATTGGATTAGGCCAACGTACGTACCAACCGGCATTTCGAGCTCCTGATGAAATGAATGAAAACAGTTGATAGAAATATTGTGATCGAATGTTCAATGGCAAGACTTCGAGTGTTAGCCATTATTAAGTATCCCATATATAAACAATTTATCAGTTGGTAGACAGGAAGAACCCGATTTTTCTTCCTCTGCAAAAGAGTTACTTGGAATGGTTTCAATTTTGTGATTTCATCGAAAGTGTTCTACTTCAACGAATGGGAAGCTCGGATGTAATGGTGATTGGAATATCCTAATTCTATATGAATTTGAAAGATCGATCTTCCCCAATCTGGTCGAAAACTTTAGACGGAAAGAAATATGGCAAGTACCAATTTTTCCTAATTCTATATGGATATAGAACACAGCGAAAATTAGAGAATGTGGCCGTAAGCAATGTCACGAATTAGGAAAGTATCTTCCTGCATGCAAATTAGGGTACATCCATGCAATTATGATGTCGTTGACTAATATCTATATTAGAAAACAGAGTATTTCATCCTCTATTTATATGCACTGCACAACTAGAAAAATTACATCGTTCTCTATAGCCTAAGAAAAAATCATGGGTCGGAGGACGATAGAAATCAAGAAAATCAGTAACAAGAATTACCTAATGACAACATTCTCTAAGAGGCGAAACGGTCTCTTTGGAAAAGCCAGTGAGTTCTGCAGGTTATCCGGTGCCGAAATTGCCATCATTGTGTTTTCGCCAGGTAACCGTGTGTACCAGTTTGGTCATCCTTCAGCAGACTCGATCATTGATCGGTATGATCTACGAACTGAAGATGACAACAATAAAGGCACGCGAGTATATGGGAACTCACTCGACGACGAAGAGGGCGATCCTGATCATGATGATATGGGTATCGAGCTTGCAAAAGAGGCAGCTGATGGTAGGGATGAGCATGGAAAGGCCAGGTTTTGGTGGGATGATCTGCCTATTGAAGATATGGGACTACAACAACTTGAGCAATATAAAAGTTCACTAGAGGTTTTAAGAAACGAGCTGGCTTATGAGTTATATGAGACGAAGAGGAGAGAATCACACACCAGAGATTTTTTGAGTTTGATCGGCTCTTGTATTAGTACTGGTACTAGTACTTCTACTTCTGATCCAATAAGTAAAGAACGCAACTGTGATATTGTAGAAGAACACCAGGCACATGTTTTATGGGAGCAACATGATCGACGGGCGCAACTAACACAAAATTCACAATTTAAAGAGCTGTAGCTGGAGACTTCATGTTTTCAACAGTCTGACGAACGTGCTTTGATCTTCCTCATTCCAGAGTACGTACATGCATCTTGGTGTACATTTATCATATGCTTTAGAACATGAACCTTTAGCTTTCACAACCCTAGCTTCAGTGATCACCTTCTTTCCGTTGTACTATGTTCGGTGTAAACAGATAGACTTCATTCCAATACTAGTCATCTAATCTCATCATGTAACCATCAGTTGTACCCTGTTGATCTATTAAATCTAGATTATACGATCTCAAGCAATATTCTATTTCGGTTTTTTAGCAAATAACAATCTCCATCTCTTTCGCACATAAATCTCCTTTGATTCAAACAGAACCATCGATCGTACCTGCCTCGTCCTTTGCGGCCGGCGGATGAGAGAGACGATGATCGATCTGTGGTTTTAACCTAGCTAACAGATGTTGTTTTTTGTTGTTGAGAGTTAGAAACTAGATATATACCTCCCTTTCATATATTTCCTCACCAAGGTCAGATATATTTGATCCATCAACAAGTGCTTGGTCGAGTATCCTAGCATCCACGATCACAGCTCCACCACAAATAGAGGTAGCGAGGAACTTCTTTAACACTTATCACCCTATAGGCCTATAGTGATCGATGTGTTGGCATGAGCTGGAACAGCTGTAAGAGCTGGTAAAGCATGAAGCATGTTACTCATGGTGGTGTTAACAACTAGGTTTAATCATTAGGATTAGTGCTAATATTCTCCAATCTTTCCTAGCTTAAGCATTGTATCAATCATCAAACAATCAATACAAATTCTTATATTTAAGTTGGTATCAGAGCAACTTACTTGGTTGGTTGCAAATTTCCTCCATTTTTTCCTCCCGTCTGGCGTAGGTGTTTTTGCCAGACGTCAAGATAAGCAGTAACACTGCCTCTGCTCTCTGCTGTCGCCTCCTCCGGTGCCACTGCCTCTTTCGGAAGCCAGCCCCGACGCCGTTTCAAAACATCCGGATCGGCGTGCCCGTGCCTCCCCTCGGTCCGACCTCAGCTCCGTCGTCCCCCCCATCACCGACGCAGCAGCAGGACAACCCGAGACCGGGTGATCCTCGGGTGATCCACAACAGCCTCGACGCAGCAGCGCCGACCCGAGCCCCGGTGCTCCGACGCAGCAGCAGCGCCGACCTCCACACCGTCGTCGCCTCCTCGTCGACAGCAGCAACAGCGCGACCCGGAAATCGTCGGTTCCGATTGTGCTGATTTCGGAAGCAAAGAGGGGTTTTTATTAACCCGAGATCCGACCCGCAATTTGACCCGCAATTCGACCCGAGATCCGACCCGAGATCCGACCCACGATCCGACCAGAGATCCGACCCGCGGATCCGACCCGAGAACCAGCCCGCCCCTTTTTTGCTGCCTTTTTTTTCAGTGCTTTTTCACCGACAGTGCTTGTTCACCGAGGCAGGTTCCTATCAGTTTTTTTGTTTCCGCTGCATTATTACTGATTTGTGATTTTATTTGATTTACAATGGGTTATGGAGACGAAGACGAGAGTTCTCAGGTCAATGATATTCAGAAATTTGAAGTCTTTGTCAAGAATTCTGACACTGGTTCTTTTGGAGGAGCCAAACTCAATGGGGCCAATTTCCGTAAATGGAAGAAAATTATGACAGCCCATCTCCGAGGAATGCACAAGATAAGACATGTCACCGGAGTCACTAAGGCTCCCAATGCAGATGCGGTTGTTGCCTACACTAAATGGGACGATGATGATGGCCTTGTAATGTTTGTCTTGTTCAAAGCCATGAATGAAGAGATACTTGACCTGGTAGCAGAATGTGATACTGCGCATGCAATATGGACGACATTGGAAGTCCTATTTAATAATGACTCTGATTTTATACAGGTTCATGAGTTAATGTGCACAGCCTTTGCAATGCACCAGGATGGGCAACTGGTGGCGCAATATTTCACCAAACTGAAGAATATTTGGGCTGAGAATGATGTGAAACGTCCTTGCATGATCAAGAATCAGGAGGATATTGTTTGGTACCAAAAAGAGAATGAGCTTGAGCGAGTTCACCATTTCTTGAAAGGTCTTGATGCAAAGCATAACAGTGCGAAAGGCGAGCTACTCAGAAAGACCGAACCTCCTAGCCTAATCACAGCTTTCACATTTATCCGTAAGGATGAGTCTAAGCAGGAGAGTCTTCATAAGACACAAGTTGAAGTTTCTAGCCTCACTGTTCAGGCTACATCTCCAACACCATCCCTTCAGCCAGCTACCTCAGCTCCACTCCATAAGCGCGGACCACCACCAGGCTTCGGGACTCAGCCCCGCCCTCCTTGCTCTTATTGCCATGATACAAACCATGCTCGTGCAACATGTTGGAAGTTGTATCCACACCTTAGACCCCAACGGCCTAATTATCGTCCTAAGGCGAAAGCAGCTATTCAATTAGTCCTGGAACCAGATATCTATGGTGTGGTTGGACATGATCATCATACAACAGGAGGAGCAACACCCACAGTATCAATAGCTGGTCGTGGTAAGATTGGTATGCCTTTACAAATTTCTCACTTTGTTGGTTTTGATACATGGATTATTGATTCTGGTGCGTCCGATCATACTTATGACAAATCTTATTTTACTATCTTATCTCCTCCACCAGTACCATATGTTACTAATGCTAATGGTGATGCATTCCCCGTATTGGGGAAGGGGTCAGTTCGTATTACTCCCACAATAGAACTTCACAATGTGCTATATGTATCTGTTTTATCTCATCATTTGATATCTGTCCCACAATTAAATACTGAAGCTAAGTGCTCTGTGACATTTTTTCCCATGTATGTGATATTTCAGGATCTTCTCACCGAGGAGTTAATTGGTCGGGGGTATCTAAGGGGCAGGTTGTTTCATCTGGATCAGACGTATGCGGGGAAGAAACCAGGGGCACTGTCCCGGATCGCTTTGCTCTCCACTTTTGATAAGCTAAGTGAAGTTTGGTTATGGCATCGTCGCTTCGGGCATCCATCTTTTAGTGTTATGAAAACATCCATGCCTACTTTGTTTCTTGGTGTGGATGAGTCAGTTTTTCGTTGTGAAACATATGTTTTGGGCAAGAGTCATCGATCTACTTATTCCCCTAGTACTTCTCATAAACCCACTCATCCTTTTGAATTAATTCATTCTGATGTTTGGGGACCCTCCAAAGAATCTACTGTATCCGGAATGCGGTATTATGTGTCATTTATTGATGATTGCACACGTCTTTCGTGGATTATTCTTCTGAAAACCAAAAATGAGGTTTTTCCAGCTTTTCAAGCCTTCTATACCACTGTCCAAACACAATATAATGCCACAATTAAAATTCTTCGTTCTGATAATGGGGGGGAATATGTGAATCATGTCTTTCAGGAATTCTTTAACGCACATGGAATTATTCATCAAACAACGTGTCCTTACACACTTGAGCATAATGGCGTTTCCGAAAGAAAAAATCGTCATTTACTTGATATGACTCGGTGTATTCTCTTTAGTGCCCATATGCCTAAATACATTTGGGGTGATGCTGTCCTAACGTCTGCTCACCTCATTAATCGTCTTCCATCCCGTGTCCTTGGAGGCAAAGTTCCATATGAGGTGCTTGCCTCCCATGTTTCCTTACCCTCTTTTTCTAATCTTCCTGCCCGTGTTTTTGGTTGTGTTGTTTTTGTCCATCTTCCAAAACATCAGAGGTCTAAGTTGGATGCCCGAGCAGTTAAATGTGTGTTTGTTGGATACAGTGGACATCAGAAAAAGGGTACAGGTGCTATCATCCAGCTACCAGACAGTATTATGTCACTATGGATGTTACTTTCTTTGAGGACATGAGCTATTTCACGTCTTCTGATACTGCTCTTCAGGGGGAGAATTCATATTTTGAAGAGCTGTATCATGAAGAGGGGGAGACAAGTCAGTCAGGAGATATGGTGCCAGGTTCGATTGAGATTAATGATATATCAGCTACACATGCACCAACAGATGATTCTGGTATAGTCACTGCAGAGATTCAGGTACCAGAAGCTGACAGCACAACTGTCCCTCCTGCCTCGCCTACTGTTGTTTATACCCCTGACCAACGTTTCCCTGGTACAGAAGATCACTCATTTAAGGTTAGTCATTCTATTGGGGCAAATAGTAGTGAAGCTAATAGTAGACAATATGTCTTGCCAAATAGGTCTACTCGGGGTCAGCCAACAAAAAATATGAAACTACCCTTCAGGCTAAAGCTAAGTATCATGTGGCAAACTTTATGTTTACCAAAAGATTGTCTAAGTCATATGAATCATTTGTGAATCAAATTTCTGCTGTATCAATACCTAACAAAGTGCAGGATGCATTGGGAGATCCAAAATGGAGGAAAGCAATGGAAGAAGAGATGGAAGCATTACAGAAGAACAATACTTGGGAGCTTGTATCTTCACCATATGGCAAGAAGGCAGTGGGATGTCGTTGGGTGTTTACAGTGAAGCATAATCCAGATGGGTCGGTGAGCCGGTATAAAGCACGCCTAGTAGCAAAAGGGTTCACCCAGACATATGGCATAGACTATGATGAGACATTTGCACCTGTTGCAAAGATGAACACTATTCGGGTATTGCTTTCTTTTGCTGCTACCTTAAACTGGCCACTTAGACAGTTTGATGTTAAAAATGCATTCCTTCATAAAGAACTTACAGAGGAAGTGTATATGGATATTCCTCATGGATATGTGGTAGCTTCTCCAGATAACTTTGTATGCAGATTAAGAAAGTCTTTGTATGGTCTTAAACAGTCACCTCGTGCTTGGTTTGGAAGATTTTCACAATTCATGAGGAAAATTGGCTACAGACAGAGTAATTCAGACCATACATTATTTCTCAAACACCAACAAGGGAAGGTAACAGCCTTAATTATATATGTTGACGATATGGTAGTTACTGGTAATGATACTATTGAGATGGATAGATTACAGAAGCAGCTAGCCACAGAGTTTGATATGAAGGACCTAGGTACGCTCAAGTATTTCTTGGGCATTGAGGTAGCCCGGGGAAGTGATGGAATCTATATGTGTCAGAGGAAGTACATTCTTGATCTGCTAACGGAGACAGGTATGTTAGATTGTACTCCAATTAATACTCCTATTGAGCAGAACCACCGGTTAGCAGAGTACCCAGATCAAGTGCCCACTGACAAAACTCGTTATCAGAGGCTAGTTGGACGCCTGATTTATTTGTCACATACCAGGCCAGATGTCGCATATGCAGTAAGTGTAGTGAGCCAGTTCATGCATAATCCGAGCGTGGATCACATGGATGCTGTTGTGAGGATTTTGAGGTACTTAAAATCAGCTCCAGGGAGAGGAGTAATGTTTTCTAATCACAACAATATCCTTGAGATTTGTGGCTTCACAGATGCAGACTGGGCTAGAAATATTACGGATCGAAGGTCGACATCAGGGTACTTTACCTTTGTTGGAGGTAGTCTTGTTACGTGGAGGAGTAAGAAACAAAATGTGGTAGCTCGATCTAGTGCTGAAGCAGAATATAGAGGTATGGCTCAAGGAGTGTGCGAGTTATTGTGGCTTAGGAATTTGTTACAAGATTTGGGTGTTAAGCCTAAGTGTGCTATACAGTTGTACTGTGACAACAAGGCAGCTATTGATATTTCACAGAATCCTGTGCAGCATGATCGTACAAAACATGTAGAGGTTGATCGTCACTTTATAAAGGAGAAGCTAGACGCTAAAATCATTTGTTTTCCGTTTGTTCCTACAGAAGAGCAACTTGCGGATATACTCACAAAAGGAGTGTCAAAAAAGGTCTTTTATGACTCACTTAGCAAGTTGGACATGGTTGATATGTATGCGCCAACTTGAGGGGGAGTGTTGGCATGAGCTGAAACATCTGTAAGAGCTGGTAAAGCATGAAGCATGTTACTCATGGTGGTGTTAACAACTAGGTTTAATCATTATGATTAGTGCTAATATTCTCCAATCTTTCCTATAAATAGATAGCTTAAGCATTGTATCAATCATCAAACAATCAATACAAATCCTTATATTTAAGTCGATGTGCCTGGGTCTTCGATGGGTTGAGTTGGTTAAGTCACTCGGGGTCTGTTCGTTTAGCTATGTGTATATTTTTGAGTTTATTTTCTTTTCTCTTCCCAAAATATATTATCATGCTTCCTAAACGAGCATCACACTCTTTTTTTTGGGATTTTGTTTTTTTAGTTGATTTAATGAGTCATTTTGCACTGCATGATGCATAGTCGCATACTGTACAATAATTCATACAAATTAAAGAAACAATTGGTGTATTGTTGCCAATGCATCATAGGTTGTTATGCTTAAGCCCAAGGGCATCTGGGTAATCTCCTGCCGATAAATCCAGGGAGTACGACATACCGTTGAAAAAAAGGGACAGTTTTGGGGTAAATCCACGTCAGCCCCATGATAATGGATTTCTGCTAAATTTAGAAAGCTTTTTTTTTTTTTTCCTGTTTGGGAAAATAAAATCGAATTTTTTATTGGACCAATGGGAAAATACGTTTGATGAATGAAGAACAAGGTCATGGGAAACAACAAAGCTCTAGGTCATAATTTTAATAGGCCTTTTCCCTTTTAATTTTCTTAACCCTAGGATGAGTACAACATGCAAATCTGTCATATCAATAGGGTTCTTAGTAATGAAAATCTTTCTTTGACTAATTGAGCAAGATGATTTTGGCACACTATTTCGATTTATTTAAAAAAAATCTTCATATGATGTTTTGAGATTGTGGAAAGCTTATCATTTTTGGAGAACTTGGAAAAGATTAATGACATTGGCAATCTCAAAATAATGGAGGTTCCTCTCAATTTACTTTTGTAATTAGTTCTTCTTGTTTGTCAACTTTCTTTTAATCCAAAAAAATCTAGAAAATAGAAGAAGCGCACATAAGCCTTGATCATTAGTGTTATCTCGGTGACCTGATGCGGTCCATGCTTTCGTGTACAATGCACTTATATATATATATACATACAGGCGTCTGCACCCTTAAAAGTGCGGACTTTCATGTTTTCACCAGAATCTAGCGCCCACAATGACTCTTGTCTTGCCAAACAAAGCCTATAATTTGGAGCTTCTGCTTGTCTGTGGAGTCACCACTTGCCGTTTTACAGTCAACATTGATCGGGGATAAAAATTTCTGATGAGTTAGCTCCTCAAACCTTCGATCTCGATCTCTTTGACCCTTATCTTCTTGGTGACATCGTCAGGATGTCATGAACTCTATTTACCAACATAAGCGTTACCGTCAGTGGCATTCCCTTTGTAAAAGCGGCCACGTCCGCACCTTTAGAGCTATTCGGACGTCCGCTTGTGAACCCGCCTATATATCACAAAACTAGAGTAATTTATTTATTTGCTTTTGCTAACTTATGCATATACGACCTAATAGACTCCTAAAAAATCCTTGAATAGAACAGTAGATTTTAATTGGGAAAAAAAGGGTTTCATTTGTTTAATAACACATATTTTTTTGTTAGTGGTAAATTGTAAGTAGACTTTTTACAAAAAGATAAACTAAAAAAGGATAAGTGTGAATTGTAAAACAAGAAATACAGATTCCGGTCCTCAAAAAAAAAAACACACACACTTTAAAAGCTAATATCACAAAGTAAATGAAATTAAATCAGGAAAAAATTTGTTTTTGGGGATAAAAGACAAGCAAAAGTCAATTGTGTCTTGAGTAGGAGACAAGCGAAAATTAATTATGATCAAATGAAGCTTGTACGTCTGGCGGCCTAGGCTTAAGACAGCCTTTGGCCATTTAGACAAATTTTTTGTTTTAATTTTCTTACTATTTCCTATTACTTTTATTATATTATATTGTTATTACTATCTCGATCATATCTCTCATGATACGATGGCTTTGAAATTTGTTTGAAGCTTCTAAGTTGACTCTAGAGGGGCGAGGCTATAAATCGAATCCAGGCACAATGATGGTGGGGTTGTGGCTCAAGACACCTAGAGTTGGTGGACGTGTTCAAATGGCAGTAGTAGTGTTAATGGTAGGTTTTTAAGTTGTGTGGTGATTGCGGTGGCGGGCTTTGGCAGCAGTTGCCGGAGTTTGGAGGTGTTGTGGGTCGAGGTAGGTTGTGGTCATCGTCTGTTAGGCCTTGAACTAGCCCTAATAATCTAAATTTGGCTAGGGTTTGGCTTTAGCCTAATTTCAAGTTTGTACTTAATTATCAATATCAAACTATTGAATAAGGAACCTAATTTTTTTTTACCTGATTCCTATGCTTACTTTTATGATTGCTTATTCTCTTTTTGAATGACGAGCATCAAATTATGAGTGTCTAGCACTAGTAGCACATTATAACTTTGTCCAAGAGTGGCACTGTAATATTCACCTAGTATGTAAGCAAATAAAGCAATTACAAAATTTACCCCGCGAGTATCGATTCAAATTATTTACCTCTTTTACTAAAGGAGGGAATGCAGTTTTTAAATACCGCAAGAGGAAACGGATATAAAAAACGGTAATTCAGCAGTGGATGTAATCAGAATTAAACACGTAAATTGTAATGATGGTTAACCATAATTTTTGTTAATCATAGTAAAAAATCAGAGAGAAAAAAGTAGGGGTGGGCACGGGACGGGATGGGACGGGACGGGGCTCATCCCACGTCCCGTCCCACTCTTTTGAATCGGGACGGGATCGGGACGGGACGAGGGTTTTTAAGAATGCATCCCACTCGGGATTAATCCCGGTTGGGACGGGACGGGATCGGGACGGGACGGGACAAATCCCAACTTTTTATGAAGTTAAATAAAAACCTATATTTTTACTTTTTCATTCACAAAGTAACATTTAATAATGAAATTTTAACAAAAAAATACATATTATGTTCAAAATATTATAATTTAGCATTATTATTTGAGTTGAAATAATTTTGGAGTTATTAAGAACATAAATTAGTTTCATTTTAATACAAATATATAAGAATTTTTAAGTTTTCATTAAAGGTGGGACGAGACGGGACGAAGCGGGATATAAATTATTCGTCCCACGTCCCGTCCCACTATTATGAAACGGGACGGAATCGGGACGGGACGAACGTTTTTAGACCTCCGTCCCGTCCCGTCCCTATGAATTTCGGGACGGGATCATGATTTCCGTTTTTTATGCCCACCCCTAGAAAAAAGCCTCTAGCTGGGTGGCGGTAAAGACAACTCAGCCACGGTAAACAAAGCCTTGTAATTATTTACCGCAAAAAAAGACAAAAAGGAGGTGAGATAAAAAAAAAATCTCTCTCCTTCCAGTCGGTCATTCTTTGCTTGCTCCTTTTACATCACGGGATCCCCATCCCCTTCTTCTTCTTCTTCTTCTTCTTCTTCTTCACTGCTCTCTCTGTACTTTCCCCATCTCTGCTTTCGTTTTCTTTCCTCTTCCATTAGTTTAGGCCACTCACATTCTTGAATGCTAGCCAGCATTCAACCCAGGACTAAACCCAGACCACCCGAATCTCAACTCTCCGAGTTTTGTCTGTCAAGCTGAGACATACAAACTAGTTCAAACTAAAATGCCCCAGACAGGAAAATCCCCCCAGGAACTGGGTTTCGACTCGCTCACGGCCCGTTTCCGTGACTCAGTGAGTTGCAGCAACAGCAATGAGGGTAGTAAGAACAAGCCCGATTCCAAAGACCTCGATCTGGGCTCGCCTGTCTCGCCGTTAATGACCAGGAGCTCGGTGAATGGCGTAAACAACAATGGCGGTGGCGCCACGAGTTCGAGCTCCAGTTCAGGCTCTTCCGGTTCGGTTTCCAGCAAGACGCAGTTGGGGAGAAGATCGGACGGCACACCCAACAACCACTCCGGCGAGCTTACTGTCTCCTCGGGAGCTTCTGAGAGCGTCCGATCCGTCACCACGCCTCCAAATTGGAGGCCGGCGCATCGGAGATCGGTCTCCGCCGGCCCGCCGTTGATCTACTCCGGTAAGACTTTCACCGGGATCAGTGGCAACAGTAGTGCTGGTGGAAATAATACAGCAACTAATTCGTCTACATCTTCGAGTTCAACCAGCGGAGGAACTGTGTTTCCCAGCGGCAATATATGCCCCTCCGGGAAAATAGCCAAGTCCGGAATTGTCTGTAGGGCCAGCAACAAGACAGATGTGTTGGGTTCGGGGTGCGGAAACTACGGACACGGCAGCATTGTTCGGGGGAATTCAAAATCGGATGTCGGCGGCAACTTGCAGGGGGAGGCAGTGACGGTTAAGAGGCAATCGGGGAGTGCTGCTGATCCGGAGGAGGTGAAGAAAGCTGGGAATGAGCTGTACAGGAAGGGCCATTTTGCTGAGGCATTGACAATGTATGATCGGGCAGTGTCTTTGTCTCCGGAGAACGCTGCTTACCGGAGTAACAGGGCGGCGGCATTGACTGCGCTGGGGCGGCTGGCCGAGGCCGTGAGGGAGTGTGAGGAGGCTGTCAGGTTGGACCCTGGTTATGGGAGGGCGCATCAACGTCTTGGTTCGCTATATCTTCGGTGAGTGGGAAATTGGGATTGGAACATTTGGTTGGAATGATGATGCTTTTGAGGGAAAATCCGAAAATGTATTTGTTTTTATATCGTGTTCTGGATGAGTGTGATTGGTGCGTTTAGTTTTGATATAACCTTTGTTTTGATATTGGTGTTGGTGCATTGGATTTGGAGAACTTGTCTCTGGGTTTGTTTGTTTGTTTCAGTTTTATATTGTTGTTGGGTTGATCTTGGACATTAACATCTGAGTGGAGAAAGCTGTTGGCTTCTTTTTGTTCTTCTGTGCTGTAGACTTGAGCTTCTTATGTTTCTGTTGTATCATGCTTCGAATTTCTGGATTGTTGATGTTTTGAATGCTTGTTTTGCATTGTTGAACTTTTAGTTTACTCAGTTTCAAGTCTGATAATTTCAAAGGTTATTCCTTGATGGATTCAAGTATACAGTTTATAGCTTTGTTGCCCTTCCATTTGCGTTCTGGAATAGTATGAATTTTCTTCAGTTTATTTGTCTTTCGACTCTCATTTGATCTAATTCAGAGTCATCTTAGTCAGTCTAACTTAAAATATTTTACAGTTTTGGGCTAGCTGAAAATGCCTCCAAGCACTTCTCTTTTCCTGGACAAAGGCCAGAACAGTCTGAGTTGCAGAAGTTGAAGTCAATGGAGAAGCATCTGAAACAATGTTCAGATGCCCGTAAGCTTGGTGACTGGAAGAGTGTGCTAAGGGAATCAGAGGCAGCTATAGAAATGGGAGCTGAATCCTCTCCTCAGGTTGAACCTCGTCTGAAGTCACTAGATCTTCCAAATTGATGTAGGCAAAGTTTCCAAGTTTCTTGAACTGACTAAGATCAAATTACAGCTTGTAGCGTCCAAGGTAGAAGCTCTGTTGAAGCTCCATAAACTCGAAGATGCAGAATCCATCCTATCAAACATACCCAAGTTTGAATATTACCCTTCTTCCTGCTTGCAAACCAAGTTATATGGCATGCTTGTTGAAGCTTATGTACTCTATGTCAGGGCTCAGGTTGAAATGGCATTTGGAAGGTAAGCTCCATATCAGAAACTTATAATGCATATCAACTTTGACTTTTAGAGTTAGTGATAAAGGATAGTAGATTTCTCGCAGGTTTGAGAATGCAGTAGCAGCTGTAGAGAAGGCGGGTGTAATTGATTACAGTAATGTTGAAGTTACAAGGGTATCAAATAATGTAAAGATGGTTGCAAAAGCTCGGTCTCAAGGTAACGATCTTTTTAGTTCTGGAAGGTTTGCTGAAGCCTGCGCTGCTTATGGGGAGGGACTCAAGTATGATAATTCCAATTCTGTTCTATACTGCAATAGAGCAGTTTGCTGGTCTAAGCTTGGACAATGGGAACAGTCTGTTGAAGACTGTAACCAAGCGCTCAAGATTCAGCCTCATTACACCAAAGCCCTTCTTAGAAGGGCTGTGTCAAATGCAAAGGTAACTTTTCCTTCATACATACATACATCTGATTTGGAAAGTTATTTCCTTTTAAAATTTTCATCTGTTGATATATATGTGATCATCAGCATTTCTTTTGTGAAATTTTATAGTTAGAACGATGGGCAGAGGCAGTGAGAGATTATGAGATCTTGAGGAGGGAACTTCCTGGAGACAATGAGGTTGTTGAATCTCTTCACCAGGCTCGAGTGGCATTGAAGAAGTTCCGTGGGGAGGAACTTCATTATGTAAAGTCTGGTGGTGAAGTGGAAGAAGTTTCTAGTTTAACCAAGTTTAAAGCTGCAATATCATCATCTGGTGAGTTTGAACAGCTTTTACTAGTTTGTTATTCAACCAATTCCAACTATCTCGTGATTCTAGTCGAATTGAAGTTTGAAATTTCAGGTGTTGCTGTCATTCACTTCAAAGTTGCATCCAATGAGCAGTGCGAAGAACTATCCCCATTCATAAATATGCTTTGTGTTAGATATCCATCTGTGAAATTTTTTAAGGTAGGTATTTGTTTATGTTTTCCCACTTTAAGATTGACTGCAGTCATGCAATCGCATCTGAGATTTGTTGTGGACGCTTCAAGAGATAGTAGGGTCTTTGCCTTTGATTTCTCTTGCAGGATGAATTCAACCTTTTGCGTTATTTTCAAAAGGCAGATATCCCTCATATTGCTTCGCATATTCACATCATCTGTGTTCCCCAGATTCGTAAAGTAAATGTTGTTTTGTTTGAAGGTGGATGTGGAGGAGAGCATAGCCATAGCAAAAGCTGAGAGCATAAGATCTGTTCCAACATTTAAAATTTACAAGAATGGTGAAAAGGTGAAGGAGATGGTCCGCCCAAGCCACCAGTTCTTAGAGGATTCAGTGAGAACCAGTTTCTAGCAAGCACCCATTTCTGGTCTCTCCTCGTATTTATATGGTAATTTTCCTGGTGTTTACCATCATTCATATCATACTAGGATTACCATTTTTCACCTGTGACATAATCAGCTACTCAATTGTTTCATACTTTTTAAGGCAGAGAAATCCTGCAAGAGAGAAATACTCAAAAGAAATATTCAAATAGCTTGTTAGTCCACATTTGTGGAATTTTATATATGATCATTATTCATTTAATTTCATCTCTAGTTTAATTCCAGCCTTTGGATTCCATTGGTTGTTTCAATTGCCAGCCTCAAATTAACTATTAAGTGTCCATTTTGAGTAAAAGTAGCTGGGAAAGTGTATAGCTCAATCATATTGTCTCTCTGTCTGAGAATTTTGGACAGAGAAAAAGGGGAAGATGTTGCTGGTTAGTGGCAATAATCTGTGTAATGCTTATCATGTTACATCATTATTATTCAAATATAAACACTTCATTTTCCTCTCAGCTGGTTTTTGAGTTACCAAATTATGGGAAGCATTGTTCCTTGACTTAACCTTGACCCCTAACCTAACCCAAAGCTGTATAGTTAGGTTGACCTAACCCCTAGTATTCAATGTACCCAAATGGCCACATATGTAGTAGTATGGGATTGAACAAGTACATCAATGTGTGCACGACTTGTATGTACGTACGTATATGAAGACCTACATACAAATTAAGCCAATTAAATGCCTCAACTGGGAATGTCTTAATGTCTTGGCAAATTAAAGTGAATCTTGCGTCGGTTGCCTGTGGGTGGCTCATCATGTGATCTCACTCACCGGAGGCCAGAGCATGAGCTCCTTGGCCTTCACTCCCTTGAGTTTCCTGATCCTTTTCTTCTCGACGTAGCCCATTACCAGCCGGCTGATCATCTTGAACTCATGCTCGACTTTCTTGGCTTGCACGATCCACATTTATCTGGTGCTCTCCGCGAATCCGACTTCCACGACATCATCGGCCAGTGGAAGAACTCCTTGTGGAAGTTCGAACGGTTGTAGGGTTGACATGGCTAACCTTACGCCTTGGTCGTGGCCTTTCTTCTTCACAATGCCTCCTACTTTCTCTGCTGCCATGGTAGATCATATGTTGGAGCTTCGAGCTTTGTTCTTGTTTCATAGGGACATTAGGTCCTCTCTGTTTATATAGGCGATTATGCGTTCAATACTAAATGCATGGAGCAAAGTATGATGGTCGGAAACCGAAGTATGTGCTTCGTGTATTATTGTTTCGCTCTGTTTGTTATATAGCTCACTTTGTTCATCATTAGACCAGGACTAGATCGAGATAGAATATTTACTAGAAAATTGAATGATTTACAGGCTTCCTGTAGTAATTTTTATAAGTTTTACGGCCTTAAACGAGAAATGGAAACCCGAAAGCATCAACAATCCTAAATATTAAAAAATAAAATATTAAAATAATAAACTGTCAAACCCGATGCGGATCCCAAATTCCACATATAAAAGCAAGCAGCATAGAGAGACACGCACAGAAAGAAAAAGAAATTGGTAAAGTTGAGTGAAGAAGAAGAAGAATGGCGAAGATGAAAAGGCAAAGCGAGAAGATGTCTCTGGAAGACTACCTCCTCCTCCTCCAGTCTCGCTCCCACCTCCACCTCACCGTCGCTCACCTCAACCAGGTTGTTCCCTCTTCCTCTTCTTCTCCTTCAATTCCTTACTCACACTTCTTCCTAATTTCCACTCTTTACCTTCAAATTTCAACTCATCCTTCTACCAATTTCTGTTCTACAGCTCATCAGCATGCACGGTTACAAAAAGCTTCACAGAGTTCACAAGGTCTAATTTCCTTCTCCGTTTTCACTCTCTCTGTAATCTTCCAATCAATTTGGCTTAGCTTTCTCTGTGACTTTGTTTTTTGACCATTTTCGGCTCTCCAGAAAGTTATGAGCGACGCCGTGAGCACGATGGACCTGGTGGAGCCCACCCGCTCCACGCTCGGCGACTACATCTCGCCGGCGGCCAACGCTTCACTCGACGACGTCGTCGCGGACCTCAACGTTCTGAGCTGGAAGGAGTGCGCCGTCACCGCCATCGAAACAGTGTGCTCGTCTCAACGAAACGACGCCGTCGCTGTGGCAGTGGACTGCTGCGGCGCTTCCGGTGCTAAATTTCAGGGAAAGGCTGAGGCGCCGGTGAAGAAAGCGTTGCAGAGGAGGAAGAAACGGACTCGTCAGGAGAGCGGTGATGCGGCGGGTAAGAGGCAGAGGAAGAGTTCGCAATGCGACGGTGATGGAGGCGGCGGCGACGCTCTAGCTTTGGTCTGTGTTTCGTCGGACTCTAATCGGTAATGAGCTTTCAAAACGCCATCGTTTCATGTCGTTCTGGATTGTTTTTGGGTTCTTACAATTTGCGTGCGTCTGTTTTTCGTTTTCAGTTAATTTCCTGCAACACCGGAAAGCGTTTTGGATGGGAGTTTTGGCGTTTGGCAACGCGGCCTCTCTGAGTTGTTGGCTAGTGGTTGATCTGTGATATTCGTAACGAACAGAGGGTTGTTAGGTAATTTAGGTCAGGCAGTAGCAGGTTTGAACCATCAATTAGGAGACAGCTTTCGGTAGACCTTTTCGGTACCTGATGAGACAATGTGGAGCTCAACAGAATTTTTCAGGATTGCAATTCGAATTTTATCACTCATTGCAGTTAGTGATAGAATTGTTAAGAGTTGTTAATCAATGACTGCTAGACTATTTAGTATCTTAGTTTCCGCTTATATTGTTCATAATGTTTGTGGTCATTTGAAGTGTTCCTTTTATGAGTTTGGTTTGGTGGACATTATATACATCCTTCAGGACTAAGAAATTAGAAATGAATTGAAAAAGTAGGTTATCCAAGTGCCTCTGTTACTAAAAGGATTTGGTTTTTTGGATAGTTGTTGAAAAAATGAAGATTTTGCGGTTTGCCTTGCTTTGTTTTGTGAGGCAAATGTACTAGAGCTTGTTGCGAGAAAACATTGTGTTACATCTCACTGTTCTAACCATCATCTATTATGTATTATAGTTTTAGAGTTTTAATTAAGTACTTTAACGTCTCCTCTGCTTCCGGTTAGATTTAGGATTCTCCTGATAGATTGATTTTGGTTTTTGTTTCCTATTTGACTTGGGATTCCTTTTTTTTTTTTCTAAGTATAAGGAGTTAAATCCGGTCGGGACATAGTTATATATAAGACAATAAGACTCACCCTTTTACATTGAACGAAATCTATGGCAGCAAATGCAAGAAAGGTAGGGAAAATGTCTGATAATGAGAGGATGTCCCGCGTCGACAGGGAAAGGGTATTCATGTGCAGCCAGAAAATTCTGATGGAAATCAACACGCATCGGGAAAATTCATTAATTGGAGGATCATCGTCGGCCACATTCACAACGGAGACCTATGATGGTGACGATGACTATGCTCATTTGTTTGAAGCAATTAAAAACGGAAAGCTGAAGGACTTCCAAGCTGGCCGATTCCTAACAGTAACAGGACATGTGTACATTGGATTGTAAGAAGGTGGATTCAAAAGAATGTATCATGGTGAGAACCGTGAGACATAGTGACATACTGGTGGTGAGATGTCCTTAGGGCTGTGTTTTTTTTTCCAGGATATAAGGCCGGATAGAATTTAAGTTTGCCAATCTGACTTCAAGTATGTCTGGAGGCCCCGATATAGTTGGACCTGAAAAATTAAAAGGTGTTGCTAAATGTACCCAACAAATTTCTTCACACACTCAGCAAAATAACATTACCCCTTAATTTCCAATTTTGTCTTTCCTCAAAGAACAAGAAAACGATAAAAAGAACTTGTGATTACACATACCCTACAAACCTTTAAGGTCAAGCGGAGAGAGCAGAGAGGGGCAATCCTTGAAGAACCCAGAAACAATTTGGATAAGAGGGATGAGATTATCCACTCATGCACCAACACCGTCAAGTTTAATTGATATAAACAATCATTTGTTTCTCAATCAAGTCTTTCATACGAGTCTCTGAAAATTGTATTACATGATTCTTAACACTAGTGTATGAATGACCTAATTAATGGGGTTACGACTACATATGAAATAGGTACCTATGAAATATATGTTTACAATTATATATCTTTTTCCCTCGATGAAGGCATTAGTTTGAGGGATGAACAATCCCTTATCTGAGATTGAGAAGAAGTTTGCTGGGTGGATGATCAATGATCCATCTCACAAAATTCTTATGAATTTGAAGAACAACTTTTTTACCTAGGTTACCTGATCAAGATCAAACAACAAAGTTCATGATCAAGAAGTTTACAGGGGTTTATTTTATTTATGAAATCAACAACCATTTTGCTGGGGTGTATTTTTCAGATGGTAAATTGGGAATATTGAACACAAAATAATAGGGTTGGGTATGTTAAGAAATTTAATGGTTACATTTAGCAACACCTTTTATCTAACTAAGATTTTAAATCCTATTAAAAAGATGTCATTAAAATATATCTAGATTGATTTCGCAAACATGGCGACAACACTGCAGCTTCATCTCCTCTGTGACTTCTCTCTTCTCTCTTCCACCGAAGGAATTTCCGGCCATCGACGGCCATTTTCAATTGTCTCCAACCGTCGGGGATTTTTCAGGTAAAATTTACTTCATAGATAACTCTTATTTGTCTTTTTCGATCTGCCATTGTCGGTAGGACATTCAACTAATTTCTCTCTAATTTGATGGGTCCTCGTCTCTTATGTGTGGTATGAAATTTGGATTAATTGAGATTTGAGTTCTTGTGGTTACATATCTGTGGCAAGTTCCTGTGTTCCTTTATCTTCTAATAACCTCCCTATCTCAATGTAGTTGAAATTGATGTCCTTCTGTCAATGTAGTTTAATTAAGTGGCACCCTTTGTCTGTTCAGTAATTTGATTGTTAGTAGCGTATTGGGGCTCCATTTGTGGATTTTAGATCAATTGTACTTTGGAGGTATCATTTTCGTCTAAATTGTTCAAACGGATGTCATTTTTAGGAGGCCTGAAAAACTTATGCTATTGAATTTAGATGACTGGTAAACAGGGGCGGAACCACATGGAAGGCTAGTAGGGCTATAGCCCTACCGAAAAACACCTGTAAATATTATCTAGTATATATGTCATATGTGCACATGTTTGAGTTAGTTGAGTTGGCTAATTGTCAATTTAAATTTAGTCCTACCAAGTGGTACTGGGTTCAATTCCCACCCCTCTCATTCTGTTTTTTTCTTTCATTTTTCTTCTTCTTCCTCTTCATTCCCAGTTTTTCCTGTTCTTTGTCTACTATAGAGTTTTTTTGCTTTTTTCATTCCTTTTGTTTCTTCTTCCTCTTCCTTCACAGTTCTTTTCTCTTTCAAAATTTTTTCTCTATCCTTAATGTCTTATATTTTACAACGTTGTCTACTATTGTCTATCTTTAAACTATATATATATTGACAAAAAAAAACTCTATATTGTTTTTTTCATTTTTTCTTCTTCTTCCTCTTCCTTCCCGGTTCTTTTTCCATTTCAAAAAAAATTCTCTATCCTTATACTTTACAATTTTGTCTACTATTTTCTATCTCTAAACTCTATATTAATTTATTTCTATTATCTCCCCATTTTTTCTCATTATCTTTCTTTAGTTACAACATATAATTTACATATTCTTTAGGTATTTAGTTTTATATAAAAAAAATTGGACTAAAACTAGCCCTACCCACTTTTCAATCCTAGTTCCGCCCCTCTTGGTAAATATGTCAATTTTACACTCTTGTATTGAAGTAGTGTAATTTATAGGATGCTGAAACATATGGAAATGAATAATGTAGATTAACTCTACAAACAATTAATCCTTTTCATTGTGAATGTTGAGTCAACTTGAATTTGGAATAAACGTGCCGGAATGATTGAACGTACATAATTGATGTTAGCTTTGAATACTTCATGTAATTTCACATGTGTGTTGTTTTAGCTTCCCTTGGTGATTCTTATCCTTATTTTAATGGATCATGTGCGCTTTTAACTTCATAGTGGATTTTATTGACATGCCCACGTCCCTGATTCATATTATTGAGATTTGACTAGTAACGGTACTTGAGAACATACCATAATCAATTCAATATGATGGGGTGGCAGATCCTGCTCACATAAGTCTTCTTTACTTTGTAGGTGGCAAAATGGGTAACAACTTTATGATTAAGCAGCATGATTAAGCTTCCTAACCTTATTAAAATTGGTCACTCCAAGTAAGTTTGCTGGTGTAATATTTATTATTGTCACAAACCCTATTCATTTTTGCCTATGAATCTGTGATAAGTTAAAGACATCGTATATACTAGCCCATTACACACCATCTCTACCTTTCTTTGTTCTGATATCTATTGATTAGCATGTACCCTTAGTATGGTTTTCAGTCCTGGTCTTATAGCAAGGATGAAACATATACCAATTTTGTTCTTTAATTGTGAATGTTTCTAATCGGTAGAATGTTTAACTTTGGAGCTCCCAAACATGCTTGTCCATATAACGAGATCATTAATGCTATGTATTTTGGTTTTAGTGCTGCTACAAAACTAACTAGTGCCTATTAGCCTCTTACTTAGGGTATTATCTTTTGTGATACGTGAATATTAAGTTGTGAACTTGTGACCATGTACAACGAATAAGATTCTGTTTTGTGGTTCCAGTATCATTTTTCAGCATCACAGTGATGTTGATGGATGGAGGAGTAAACCACTTGCACATAATAAAATATTTGCAACTTATTTGATAATGAGGATGAAAAGATGAAGTTTATCATGCAATTCATTTGAGAATTTTGTAGCTACATTATGTTATTTTAAAGCTTTGAAGTCCTAGTAGTAAAGTCGGAAAGTTAGCATTCATTAGCATAATTTTCTGTTTTTCAATTTTGATTTATTAATTATATGGTCCATAACTATTATTATAAATTTCATACTTGGGTTTATGAGTAATTTCATTTTTAATTTTATCAATTTAATACGTGCTTGACAAGGAAAAGCGATAATAAAATAAAATGGTTAATGTTGGAGGAGCAACGAAATGAGAATAATAACAACATAAAAGAACATAGCCGAACTCTTTATTGATTGATAATGAGACTTATATATAGGCATTACATACAGAGTATCCTGATGAATCAGAGATTCATATCTATTACATAAAACATAATCTACTCCAATAAGGAAACCTAAATAGGCTAAGATACACACAAAAGTAAAATAATAATTCTCCTGGAATACTCCCCACTGTGTCGCATGCCTAGGTTGCATGGTGCACATAACGTTGTCTGAGTAAAAACATTGTCAAGCAAAATAAAAACCTCTAGGTGAAAAACAAAAGCTTGATCGAAGGAGAAAAAGAGCACAACACACCGTCTACATTTGATAGTATCATGTGAGGTAGACTCTCCCTGATGTTTATGAAACAACTCCCCCTTATTAGTGTCATAATCATGGAGTACGAAGAATAATATATACAACGTTCATTACATTCTTCTCAAAAGTAGTCTTGGGCTTATGATTAATCATTTATCTAGTAATATATCCTTAGATCATACATGCTATACTTAGCCAAACTTAGATATTAGGAAACAAGATTGCATAACAACTCAGAACTTATGATTAATCATTTATCTAGTAATATATCTTTAGATCATACATGCTATACTTAACCAAACTTAGATATTAGGAAACAAGATTGCATAACAACTTAGAACAAGAGTTTGCAATGAAAATCAGATTTTCTGGTAGAATGTCCTTCACTCACTTAAACGACAATAACTTCTTCATCACAGTAGGTATCAGTGAACCATAAAATGTTCTGGAAAGTAGACACATGTGGATTTCCAATGACATAAAGTTTACAACCTGATTTGATCGGAGCAGTTCACAGTACTTTGTCGAAGTTGATTGACCTGCAAATTCTCAGACAGAACAGTCATACTTTGCTAAAACGGCCATAACTCAATCAATACAATAACTATGAACAAATGGTTGGTGTCTCTGGAAATTAGACACATAGACCTTTCCAAGGTACCAAATTCACTATATTTCATTGAGTGAGCTGTTGTGTAGGTGTCGATGAAGTTGACCTACGACACTGGACCGATTCTGATTTGTCACATTCAATGTGTCTTTCACAAAGGAATGAGGGAATAGACCAATTAATGACTGATTCTAGTCCGAGACGGAATCATACGCATCCTCTATGCTACTAGTGTCAACAACAACACTAACGCGTACGCTAGTGTGTATGAGCTGCTGGCGGCGTTGGTGTGGGGAAGAATGTATTGATTCACTAAATGCAGAACTAGACCCATGTCAATGGAACAATTCAAGTCTAATGATGATCCATAGGTGCATAGTTAATCACATCATGACGAAAGCAATAGTGTCTCAATAACACTTACATGTATGAATCTATAACTCATTGAATCTCTTCATCAACTTTACTTAGACGAAATAGAGAGTCTAGAATTGGCTTTCATATGAACATGTATGAGTAAATTTTCTTGCAACCGATTGTACTACATTCTCTCGAACGTCGCAATCTGATTGCATAAGCTCTATGTGGTCTGGAGGTATATAATTGAGCAATTAAGGTCATTTAGACACTTTTATATTTGTGTCAAGATCCCTTTGCAGATATGTTATGATCACTATCATATGCTGCAAATAAGTTTTCATGGACACTACTACTGATTAAGTAGCGAACATCAATTATGTCCATTACGAGATGATATAACTCATCATAGTCAATACTAGGATAATGAGACAATGTTTGCATCATAAGTCTTGTAATATCGCATGATTTCAGCTTCTCATTACATTTACGAACAAAGACTAACATAACAAGTCTAGTTCAGCCTGTATTGATTTTTCCACTTCGGTCAAGTTGCTCATTGTTGATACTTTACAATGGAATAAGAGCATAAGCGAATACATCATCAACCATGGGAGATCAGTCCATTAATATACGCGCGTGCTTATACGATCAATTGAGATATTTTTTTGTTCTCTATCATCAACAAAAAGAGTTTGTAGCGTCCTACATAAACTTAGTTGATACACATGTTCAGAGAATATCTCTTGATGATGGGCGGAATACCTACGCAACTCACTTCTTTCTGGTTTTGATTCTAGAGAATAATGGTCTCCCCCTCACTTAGGTAGGAGCCAAGACCGAAGCTATGACCCTGACTAGTCCATCTTTGCGTTTGTCGCCCTTATTTTGTGGTGTAATACCACGGGCGCCGACAACACTACAACATACAATGGTGTCATCGCCGGCTTCCTTCCCACTTTTAGGGATGGTGCCAACAGTGCTAGGACCAGGTCATATGAAATTTTCCCATATCTGAAGTTTCAACCTTACCGGCACATCACATCATTTATATTGATCTCGTCTGTTTCGCAATATCGGTAAAGTCATTGAGCATCGAATCTTTGACTTTATGGAGGACGATAATGCGTTGCACTTCTTGCTAATCTAGAGTAGTCTTATTGAGACATAGTGTCATGCCACGTCAATTCCTGACGTTAAAACTGGAATGGGAGCATTCTATATCTTCCCCTAACGACGGGAAGTATGTCTCATCAAACTGACCATATGCTAATATCACAAGATAGCGATCCACGGTTATAAATTGGAAAATACCGGACAAGTGTTAGTGATTCATAACTAACCAAAATACTTAATCGTCTTGTGTAGGGGTTTGAGATATTAAAATGAAGGCACATAAACAACGTCACCAAATAGGCGTTAATTAAAATAATGTTGGGACCATATCCAGTAACCATTTGGTACGCACTAAACGCTTGGTGAGTTGTGGGTCTGAAAGGAATAAGAGTCGCTGCATGCAACATCATTACATATCCCCATGCAAAGACCGGTAGGTTAGTACCAAAACCAAGGCCGAGCCTCTGCTAGATCGTTATGTGAATGAACATGAGGAATTATATGTTCAACGACAATCCAAGTAGACATGCAAAATGAAATCATCAAAAGTCTTGGAGGTGAAATCCCCAACGGTATCCAATCGAATAGATTTGAGAGGATGTGAAGGGTCGTGAACCCTTAGTATGATGATCATAGCTAAAAACTTAGCAAATGCAGCGTTCTTTGTGGAAAGCAAAGCGACTTGTGACCAATGCGTCATTGCATCAACAATACCATAAAATACTTAGAAGGTCTGCATTCTTGGTTGAATAAGTCCACAAATGACTTCTTAAATACGTTGTAAGAATGAAATATGCTCAATTAGACTCTTCACATGAGAAGGTTGACAATAAGAGTCATTAATTAAACATGTTTTGTCAGGAGGCCGTGCAGGCCTGCGCGGTTGCTGGGCTGCAGGGCCGTGCAAGGCACCTGCAGGGCAACATAGCTGTGCAAGGCAACTACGGGGTAGCAGGGTTGCGTGCAACCAATTTCTGAATTTTTGACAAAGATATTCCTCTCAATTCTCAACATACGTATATAGATGAAAATTATTGACATGTATGGCCTTTAAAACTTAGCAAGGCACGAATATATAAAATACAATCTCCGCACGAGATCCGTAAAACAACTACCTCTCCCGTAGAATAGTGTGGGTGGTTACGCAATTAACAAGACACTTGACTTCGCCGCGGGACATCATCAAAATAAATTAAGAGAGTCAGTGACACGGGGAACAGTTCCAAGCAATACACCGTAGGACATTATCAGAAAGAGGATTGAAAACAAATAGTACAATCCTATCAAATGTATCACATGGCAATAGAACTACTTGAAGAATAAAAATTGTTTGAGCTATGAAACGACTTAAAGAAAACCATGTCCAACTAACTCAAAACCGAATGAAATTTTGGAGAGAAAACGCTTCAACAAAGAATGTTGGAAATGTTTCGGAAAACAACGAGAAAACATCAAAGAACTACCAGCAAACTTGATGGAAAACCGGTCGCGCCGGTGATCAGAAATCAACCACCGGCGGCCGGACTTCATAACCAACAAGAATCGCTGGCAGGATCCCGGCAGTGCTGCCGGAAATGAACCGGAAGGCGGCCAAAACGGCTGGAAACGTCGGTAAAACGTTCCGGAAACCCCAGAGATTATAACGATGTTAAATTTTGACATTCCGAGGTTCATTTTCCAATTGTTAAATGTCAAATTTACAATGTAGTACTATTGGGATCCCATGTAACCCAAAAATGGCCAATTTAATAACCACATGCAGTTGCATACGTTGACCATTCATGCTAGGTTTAAGGCTGTTGGCATAGGCTTATGCCCGCCATAATCAGCACAACTATCAGCGCATTAAGGCTAATATATAGCACAGTCTTACAATACTAACAGCGAGCCAGCCGCACTAGCTACGCAATGGTCCTCCCCACGGCCCAAACTGACTACGAACACGCCCTCACGCGCATCTCAAAGAAGACTCCAGAGAACACCTTTATCGGACCTCGTCCCACACCGAAAGATAGGTAAACGAGCTACCTCAACTCAACAATAAAAGGTCAAACGCTTGACCTCACAAGGTAAGCACACTACATCTTCCACCGTTACTCTGCATAAACTACCATTATCCTAACTTGAGCGTCGGAGAGTCGAAGACCACGCCCTCGTGGTCTCCACCTTAACGACGTGTGTCACTTGAGACAAGGAAAAGACAAGGAGTACGGCGTATCTCATCCACAAGGACTACGGCGTACTAAATCGAGTATTATCACTACGTTAACATTGGCGCCGTCTGTGGGAAATCGCAACAAAAAGTCACCAAAAATCACATGCAGCACTTAGCAAAACAACTACACTTCGACATGGGCACTGTCAATCCCTCCCCCTCCACTCCGGCAGACGATCATATCGAAGACATCACAGACATTAGCCTCAACCACCCCTACCTTTCGCCAACGACCCTATCATCCTCACCCCTACACCCGGAACGGTCGTCAGCACTAACGCGACTCCGGATCCGGCGACCGCCGCAAGAATGGAAAACATGGCTAAAGATCTAGCCGAGTGCCAGTAGCGCAAAGCACTTGAACGCAAGAAGCCAATAGCTCTGTAAGCCGAGCTCGACAGGATGCGAGCACAGCTCGAGCGGGCTGAGCGCAGCCATCTACATGGCGAATAACAACACGAAGGTAGCGCGCAAAATAGAGGCCGAGAACAAATTCACTTGAGCATCAACTTGACTCCCTCCGAACTCGCCAAGAAGCGGCCACCATCACCACGGCGTATTAGCAACCGTGAGGAAGGGAGCAGGAGCGTCACCTCCCGCTCTAGACCCCACACAACTGCTCACAACACAGATCCCACCCTAGCTCTGATATTGCAGCGACTAACCGCAATATAACAACGGGATGCCAATCCACGGTGCCAACCAGTGTTCACAGCCAGGCCGAGCCCCTTCACCACGCGAATAATGAACACCGTGCCCCCTTCTCAATCCAAGAGCCCAAAAATTACGCTGTACACAGGCGAATGCGATCCATTCCGGCACATCGATAACTTCAAAAAAGTCACCGCCAGCAGAGAATTCGACGACGCCACCTTATGCCACCTGTTTAGCGAAACACTAGATGGGGACGCTATGAATTGGTTCTTCGAACAACCGGCAAACTTAATGGATTCTTTCGCGCAGTTGACCACAACATTTCTCAATCGGTTCATCCTCATGGCCGGAGTAGCCCACACAACTGATGGCCTATTTCAAGTAAAGCAAGAAAGCATGGAAACGTTCGGCGCCTTTGTCATGCGATGGCAGACAACAACATCCAAATGTCGGAACCTGAACAAAACGCTTGCCTTGGCCTCATTCAAGGAAGGACTGGGGTCAGAGAACTTCCTATTCCATATCAACGTGGACCCTCGAATGCGCGGTGCCACATATGATGACATCATGACTGAGGCAATACGATATGCTCAGGCAGAATACGTCACATACGGGGAAAAGTGGACCCTAGTACCATCAGACAAAAGCACTGCGCCGCAGACATCTGTACACACAAACACCATCCCCCTCCAGCGCGAGTTCTTCCCTGGCACAGAAGACCATGGCAAAGGCAGGAAAAGAGAGTGGCATCAGGCCAATCACCGTGACACGCGCAACAACGATCGACACAGAGGCCGGGATAAGAACATGAGACTTAGCAGTGAACATCGCGACAACAGAGATCCTCGCCAAGTTAACGCGATGGGACGCTGTAGTGACCACACACCGCCTAGGGAAGAAACCTTGGAGGACTTTTTTCACAAGCATCAGGGGACGTTGAGGAAACCACCAAGATCACTACGCCCTCAAACCGAAGCAGAAACTGGTAAGTGGTATAGGTTTCATGAAAATGGAAGCCACAACACGAATGATTACCGCACCCTCCGCACACTAAGAGCCAATGGCGACACGGGGGTTCGCCCGGCGCAGCAAAGGGCACAGCAGAACGTGGTTGCCGTAGTTGAGAATCTGCGCCGCATCAACATAATAGAGGGAGGAGCCCCGATGATAAACATGTCTAACCGAGCAAAAAAGCGCTTCGGCCGTAGCAACCACCCAAGGCAGGTTTACACCATCACAGGAGGAAACGCCAAGCGACAGAAGGAATGATGGAAGCAGATCACCTTCACTGAGGAAGAGGAAATTGGCATTTCCTTACCCAATGATGACGCCTTCCTCATCGACGCAGTCTTGGGTGGACAGTGGGACGTAGGGAAGATGATGATCGATACGGGATCCGCAGTCAATGTCTTATTCAAGGGATGCTACGAAAAGATGGAGCGTAGTGGCAAGAAGTTAGTGCAGGACCACGAACCGCTAATCAGCTTCTCTGGCGACGTAACCTAAACTCTAGGCTCATATTACATGACGGTACACATTGGGACCGCACCATGCACGGTTTGCGTCGAAGCTAAGTTCATCATAGTCGACGCCTACAGTTCCTACAACGGGATCATTGGTCGACCTACACTTAACAAGATGCGAACTTTTATCGCTGGACACATGATGCTCATAAAATTCCTAACTCCGCATGGAACATGACAGGTCTGGGGTTCACAATCCGTAGAAAAAGATTGCCAAACACGCGCGTTTCGACGGACGCGCAACCGACACGAAATCCTAGCAGTACATGTCGCAGAGAACTTGACCGACAAGGTTGTCGATGCACGAGATGGCGAAACATCGAAAAGCAAGAGCAAGCAGAAGGCTACGCTAGACGAGGCCAAAACACCGGCAAATCCCGAATCTTCCTTGAAAAGCATCACGCCATTTCCGCACCATCCGGAGCGCAAGATCAAAGTCGGCACAACTCTTAGTCCCACTATTGAGAAGGACTTAACAAGTGTATTGGGTGACAACATGGAAGTCTTTGCATGGTCCTATGAGAACATGCCCGGCATCTCGCCCGACATCATCATGCATGAATTGCACATCAAACCTTCCGCACACCCAATTAAACAAAAGGGTCGAAGCTTCGACGACGAAAAAAGAAGGGCAATACGCCAGGATGTAGACAAATTGAAAGGCATGAAGTTCGTTCGGGAAGTGCAATAACCTGAGTGGATTTCAAACTGTGTCATGGTCCGTAAAGCCAATAGCAAATGGAGAATGTGTGTGGATTACAAGAACGTAAACAAGGCATGCCCCAAAGACAGTTTCCCCCTACCTAGAATCGACCACCTAATCGATGAAACGGCAGGTCATGAGTTGCTAAGCATGATGGACGCCTACTCTGGGTACAATCAGATACGCATGAACCCTGCGGATCAGGAAGCTACGACCTTCGTTACTGACAGAGGCTTGTACTGTTATAACGTCATGCCCTTCGGGTTAAAGAATACAGGCGCTACGTATGTGCGTTGCGTCACACAAATGTTTGACCAGCACATCGGTCGGGAAATTGAGGTATACGTCGATGACATGTTGGCCAAGAGTATAAAGGCCGAAGACCACGTAGCCAATCTCCGAACCATTTTCAATGTGCTCAAAAAATACAAGATGCGATTGAACCCGGCAAAATGTTTTTTCGGCGTAACAACAAGTTCCTGGGCTACATTGTCAGTCAACGTGGCATAGAGGCAAATCCTGAAAAGATACAAGCCATCCTGATATGGCGCAGCCAGTACTCAAGAAGGACGTAGAAGCCTTCCAAGGCAGACTCGTGGCATTATCTCGATTCATATCAAGACTGACCGACAAGTGTGAGCCATTCTTCAAACTGTTAAGGCGCTCCAAGAGCAAACTGATCGAATAGACACCGGACTGCCAAGAAGCCTTTCAGGGATTAAAAGACTACCTCGCCGCAGTACTATTACTGTCGACCCCACAGCCAGGAGAACCTCTATATCTTTACCTCGTAGTATCCATAACCGCGGTCAGCAGTGCCTTAGTTCGCCGTGATGGAACTAAAGAATTGCCAGTCTTCTACGCAGGCAGGGCCATGAACGGCCCAGAGACAAGATACCCAACATTGGAACAGTTAGCCCTTGCGCTCATCGTAGCAGCTAGACAATTGCGCCACTACTTCCAAGCTCATAGCATCTACATACTTACAAACCAGCCTCTCAAACAAGTACTACAGAATCCAGAACACTCCGGGCGACTCAGGAAGTGGGCTATCGAGCTGACAGAATTCGACATCGAATACAAGCCACGACCCGTCATAAAAGGACAAGCTGTAGCTGATTTTATTACAGTAATGATCCCCCGAGATACGACGGAAATGGTACCAGATGATGTCATCAACCCCATCACAGTTTCGCCATGGAACTTGTATGTAGATGGCTCCAGCTGCGCCAAATCTAGCGCAGCAAGGATCATCTTATGCGGACCGGGGGGACTCTAACTCGAGTATGTTCTAAAATTTAACTTTTCTGCCTCCAACAATGTAGCGGAGTACGAAGCACTGATTGCAGGACTACAGTTGGCCCTCAGCACGGGTGCCACCAGTATCAACGTATTTAGCGACTCTCAGCTCGTAGTCAATCAAATCAACGGGTCCTTCACTGCCAAGAATGAGCAATTAGCAGCCTACCTAGCGTACGCCACAACGCTGTTAAAACGATTTGAATTCTACCACATCAATCAAATACCAAGGACCAGTAACATAAGGGCGGACTCCTTAGCAAGAGTCACCACAGCGCAACCACACCAATGCCATAAGGATACCAGGGTTGAAACTCTCTACCATCCTTCCATCTCCCAAACCTTACAGCAGATATGCCAGATAGAGCGCAACCAAGCCTCATGGATGGATGAGATCATCGCATTCAAGCGTAACGGCAAGCTACCAGAAGACAAGGATACGGCAAGGCAGCTAAAGAGACGCGCAGTGCGATACTATTTGTGGAATGACACGCTCTACCGCCAAGGTCTGCTGAACGCCGATCTAAGATGCGTTACAGTCGAAGAAGGAAGGCAAATCTTGCACGAAATCCACAGTGGCGATTGCGGCAACCACTACGGAAGCCGCGCATTAGCTGGTAAAACTCTGCGAACATGATACTGTTGGCCCACACTAGCCACCGATGCATAAGAGCTCGCCAGATCTTGCCACAAATGTCAAATTCACCGACTTATACCAAGCCAACCCTCAGAACCGCTATCCTACATAGTCAGCCCGTGGATCAACTGCCTCTGGGGAATGGATCTTATAGGCCCGCTTCCCGCCAGGAAATGCCAATTCAAGTGGGTCATTGTGTGCATCGATTATCATTCTAAATGGATCGAGGCCGCGCCCCTGACCGCCATCACAACCGAGAAGGTCCAAAACTTCATGCAACGCAGCATCTTCTACCGCCACGGTACGCCGGAGTCTATCCTCACAGATAACGGCACACAATTCAATAACGACCACCTCATCACATGGTGCCGGACAAGAGGAACTAAACTCAAATTCGCGTCCGTGGCACACCCTAAAACTAACGGGCAAGTAGAAGCCGCCAACAAGTTGATCAAAGGACTCTGGCCCGAAAAACTCGACGAAGTACTGTGGGCAATCCGTACCACACCAACAGAAGCCACGGGCGAAACTCCTTTCTGCCTAATATACGGCACTGAAGTAGTCATTCCCATCGAAGTAATCCAGCCAACGCAATGTTGTTCGACCCTGACACCAATTCGGAAAATATGCAAATTGATAAAGATCTCTTGGAAGAGAAGCACATCGCAGCGCACCGTCACAACATTCTGAACAAACAACGCGTGGCACGCTTCTATAACTCCAGAGTCAAGAGCAGGACACTTCAATTAGGCGATTGAGTCCTAAATAAGGTCCAAGCAAAGGTCACTGGACTACGCCCGAGATGGGACGGACTATACAAAGTCGTCGAAATCGTGGCACCAAACACGTACTGCCTAGAGGACAAGTACATAGAAGAGATTAGCCCACCCTTGCAACATGGAACAGCTTAAGTACTACTACAAGTAGAGGTCCGCGCGTAGCGCAACACATAGGGACTCGGACTGTTAAAGTACTTATGGCACACTGCCAAAGCTATCTTTGTACAAAACGGCTACGGCCAGGCTATCAATGAAATGAGAAATTTTTCAATCCATTGATCCTTACTACGCTAGCGTACTACGGCAATTAAATTCCTTCAACAAACTATTTCATTATGCGCACAACAAAGATAGCATTAAGCATGTAGCCAGAAGTATACGATAACAATCATATAACATTGCTACGACAATAATATAAACGAAATCACTTGGACCAAAAGACAACTTCTATTCATTAAAGATAGCGAGTTCGGCACAAAGGCCATTACAGAAGGGAAAATGTAAAAAATAAAGAAAAATGAAAATGAAACACTATGGGGACGAGGGATGCTCTCCAGCTACGCTAAAAGTCTTTTATCACCCCATCCTACTACTCCCTCACAGCTTGATACGCTAACATTGCTCAGGCTGCATCGCTGGTACTCGCAGCCTCTAGCTCCGCCGCTTGCCCCGATTCGCCTTGCGGCGGTTGTGCATCCTGATGCTCTGAGAAGGAGGAGTAGGAGAAGGGGTCTCCGGATTAGAATCAGACCTGTCATTATCACAACATAAACCAGAAGAAGAAGAGTCAGAAATTTTCTTACCATCTTCCCTCTGCACTTCGGCCTCCGCAGCAGCAGCAGGCTGTGAAAAGGGCGAAGTCACCTCATGCGGCATTGGCGGCGCTTCCAAGCCCTTCTCCACCAGCCGAACCTCATAGTCTGCATGATCCAGCATCTCTTACTCCTGGAACTGTGCTATCATATCACCCACGGCCGTGACGTAGTACCCTTCCAGGTACCCGGTCATTTCCGCGGATGATTTGAAGGCAGTCACTGCGCTTGATGCAGCTTCCTCCGCTACGCGGGCCTTTTCAGTCTCCGCCTCCTCTCTCACCCGCCTGACAAGCTCCTCGGCCTCCGCAAGGGCAGATTGCACCGCGTCTCTCTCCGAGACCATCTGATGCGCTAGCAACTCAGCCACCTCCCGACGGGCAACTTCTTGCCGAAGGTCCTCCTGGAGGTTCACCGCATTTTCCAACTTGGCCTTAGCGTTGGCCAAGTCATTCTCCAGCAGTAAGACCCTTGTCGCGTGATTGTTGTCCTGCTCAATCACTTCGGCGAGATGGCGCTGCGCCTCAAGGGCATCCCGCTCCACGTCGAGCAGGTTGAACACCATCTTTACTGCCCTCGTTGCAGCCAGACCGAGTGGACTTCGCAGGTCAAGACCGGACCCTTCAGGCCGCCGTAACCCTCTGAGCCCGGCACGCTGGCTGAGTAAGACCAGCTTCTCCAATTCCGGAGCTCCCAGTTGGCTCAAAGGACTTCGGTCCAACGCGGACAGATCCTCGAAGACCCGCGATTCCGTAAAAGTAATAGGCGCCATTTGCGTAGTCCTCTGTCTTTTAGGTGGAAGAGCCTATACCATAACATCCTCCACATCTTCGGGAGTAGCAGAAGACTTCGCTTTCCTCGAAGAGGCGCCCGCCCTCTGCACCTTCTTCCGGCCTCCTGGGACTCCGCCGGATTAGCCAACTAAGGATCAACGTCGATGCGACCTACTCCTTCTGCATCGCTCCGGCGCGGCAACCATTGCTCGTTGGGCAGGCTTGCATGAGAAGGCACATGCAGATCCACGACCTGCGAGGAATCGTCAACCCGCTTCGCGGGTACATTCACCTTCTTCGTGGACGCCGCCACTTTCTTCGACATCACGCATCGCAACGTTGTCACAGCTAACCCTTTGGTATCTGGCGTCACGTTTGGGTCTTCTTGCTGCAAAAATCTCGCGTAGCAGATACGCTCCGACTTCTCGAAATTCCTATTCACAGAAATTGTCGTAGCTGTACACATAGGAACAGATTAGTACGCCATAAACAACGAATAGAAAACTGAGAGTGTAGCACTTTCACTTACGATGGCGACGGAGTAATCCTTGCTCGAACAGGAGATACGGGTTCGTTAGTACGTTCAAATCGTGGACTAGGTCCTCACCCTGACACCTCCAAAGGTATGTCACACGATTCACACGATCGACTTCCCGCTCCGACAGCACCAACCTCCTTCGCAAAGCTATTTTTCCTCCAGTTGGCTTCCGAGGTGGGCCAGTTCTCCAACACTTGGAACTTACTACGCTCATCTCGCCTCACAAACCATGCGGTCCCTCCGTTACCATTTCGCTGGTTATAATCTTCCTTGAAAAAATGAAGTACTTCTGCCGCAGTAGGAAACGAACAACCTGAGAGGTGGAAGAGCGAGCAGAGACCGAGAAGGACTCGCCACATATTGTAGCTGACTTGACCAAAAGCCAAGCCAAACTCCGCCACAAGACACTGCAGGCGCGGATCCAACGACAACTCTACCCCAAGCCGTAGTACGGAAGGACTAACCAGCACGTATCCGTCAGGCAACATTGAGCCAAACTCATCACGCCGAATTGCACGGGCAACGATCGCGGCAGGCAACTTAAACTCCTCTACGTAGCCATCCACCACGGCGGAGTCAGCTCCATGTGGTTCTTCCACCTCTGACCTCTGCACTCCGCCGTCCAGCCAACGCCTTACAGGCGCTGGACTCAGTGGTGGGCCCGAAGTGCTAGTCCCCGTGGCACTCGCGATACGGTCCAAAACTCCTTGATCTTGGCCCGGAGCAAGATTCGCCTCACTCTCTCCAACCTCCTCATGTCGTGACTCCATGGTGCCCGACGATTCACTTGTTTCCCAATTCGCTAGCACTCTTACAAAGACAGAGGCACGATTTTCACGGCGCAAGTCGTTCCCACCACTTCACCGCACCAAGTCCAAATAGTTGGCCTCCAATTCACTAGTCCACGACCAAGAGGATGACGACGCGGACCAACTTCCCTCTGCAGGCGCGGAATCGCTGTCAGTTAGGATATTTATCCTAGGCATTACGCCGCAGCAAGCAACACCGAAGTCAAAGGCGAACAACCTAGAACTAGAAGTCAGAAAGTTAATTAGATCTATCCTACGAACCTCGCAAGAAAAGGTTTGAAGAACATGAAGAACACGAAGAACATGAAGAACACGAAGAACACGAAGAACATCAAACCCAGTTAACGGCGAAAACTCATCAACACCACCCGTAAAAACACCCCACTTTGCAGGAAAACACCAATCCAAAGATTAAATAGACCCAAAACCTACCAATTTGCCGGAAGAACCCAAACCCACAACCACTGGTTTACCCTATAACCACAAATCCACCAACAAACAACCAAAGCCACAAGACGTATAAAGGAGATTCCGATCAGAAACATACCTGAAAAAACCGATTCGCACAAAGATCCCGATGAGTTTCCGTCCAAAGCTTGAAGGAGAACAGACGAGAGCAAAAGGGGGGGAACGAGAGAGTTTTTGGATTTCGAAAACTTGGAACTTTCGATAATGACAGCCATCCTATCCCTTTCACCCTTTTATATTAAACATCCTTTCACATCTCGCCCGTTGATTTTTCAAAAGCATTCCTTAACCGTCAGATCCAAAAAACCGTTACCCACATCTTAGCCGTCGACCCAAGAGACATCGCTCCGGATCTCGCCACGTGACATGAGTTACCGAGGCAACGTTACGGTTACACATGTATTAATTACATGCAATAACTGTCTTCTCGGATAACGTCACCCTCCACGAAACTGAATCGTTCACGGAACATCCGCCCAATGCATGTATGACACGTGCTACCCACAGCGCGAATGGCGCTGCTCTCAGCCTACAACACTACGCTCACAGATAGCGATAAAAGACGTCCTACGCGTAAGAACTTACTACGCTATGACAGACGCACTACGCTCACAGATAGCGATAAAAAACGTCCTACGCGTAAGAACTTACTACGCTATGACGGACGCACTACGCTCACAGATAGCGATAAAAGACGTCATACGCGTAAGAACTTACTACGCTATGACGGACGCACTACGCTTAAAGATAGCAATGAAAGACGTCCTACGCGTAAGAATTTACTACGCTATGACGGACGCACCACGCTCAAAGATAGCGATGAAAGACGTCCTACGCGTAAGAATTTACTACGCTATGATGGACGCACCACGCTCAAAGATAGCGATGAAAGACGTCCTACGCGTAAGAATTTACTACGCTATGACAGACGCACCAGGCTCAAAGATAGCGATGAAAGACGTCCTACGCGTAAGAATTTACTACGCTATGACGAACGCACCACGCTCAAAGATAGAGATGAAAGACGTCCTACGCGTAAGAATTTACTACGCTATGACGGATGTACCACGCTCAAAGATAGCGGTAAAAGATGTCCTATGCGTAAGAATTCACTACGCTATGACGGACGCACTACGCTCAAAGAGAATGATCAAACATACTACACGAAACCTGAATTGGCTACAATGGAAGCACCGAAACCAACCAACACCCAAAGAGATTCGACACGGCTCATTACACCATAAACAACTCGGCATTCCTTAACCGGGGAGTGGGGGGACTACGAGAGGGTCAGTGAGACCCACTGCTGATTATGGCAAAGCGCTTAAATATTAACTTCCCAGTTAAGAAATTACCTCCCTAGACTGGGGAGTTAATATTAGTACATTAAGGCTAATATATAGCACAGTCTTACAATACTAATAGCGAGCCAGCCGAACTAGCTACGCAATGGTCCTCCCCGCGGCCCAAACTAACTACAGACACGCCCTCACGCGCATCTCAAAGAAGACTCCAGAGAACACCTTAATCGGACCTCGTCCCACACCGAAAGATAGGTAAACAATCTACCTCAACTCAACAATAAAAGGTCAAACTCTTGACCTCACAAGGTAAGCACACTACATCTTCCACTGTTACTCTGCATAAACTACCATTATCCTAACTTGAGCGTCGGAGAGTCGAAGACCACGCCTTCATGGTCTCCACCTTAACAATGTGTGTCACTTGTGACAGGGAAAAGACAAAGAGTACGGCGTATCTCATCCACAAGGACTACGGCGTACTAAATCGAGTATTATCACTACATTAACAAAGGCAAATAAAATTCGTGCAAGATTATCTTATAAACAAGGAATACGAGAAATTTTGATTGAATATGCAAATCTTTAATACCTCAAAATCAAACTTCAAATTCCAATAAACGACCTAAGTTAAAGTCGAGTAATAAACATAGCAATGCAAACGTCATACTTGAAAAATATTAAACATAAAGGATAATCAAATAGATTGACTAATCAAAAATTCAGAGCAAGCAAATCTTGCGTATGAGATGGGGCGGAGCCTTAGCCTAAGACACAAAATCTACTAACTTGAGAATGGAAGAATGTTACGTTTCCATCTCAAATGTTCCCTCAATAGATATAGATAGAGGTGCCAAAAATGGGATATGTTTCTTAGATGTGGAGCATGCATCACGGCCAACTCTGGTAAAACAACATCATATACATTTATGTAATCATTTTAAGTGTGTCCTATAGAATTTTTTGGGATCTTTTATCAGCAAATAGCGCTACTTCAGAGTAGTGAATTTCAACTCAATAAATGAGTTCGTAAAAAGACCTTGGGATTATGGTTTATAGACATGAGTTTAAGGAAACTCAAACATTCAAATAACAATCGCGATAGCAACGCATCCACAAGAAACGAGGATTGTATAGGTTTCAAATAATCGAAACAATTCAAGTATGTAACCGGAATTAGAAGGGTTGTGATGTATATGGTCACAAAATAATCGATGCATATCGGCGATTCTCATAATCGCACCCAAAACAATGGTGTACTCAGACAACCACACGAAATTGATTTCTTCCCTTTAAATAATAACGTGACTCCCCCATAACCGTCACACGAAAAACGTCGACCAAGGGAAATCATATACCTCTTTGGTCTCATCGGCGTTATAAGAAAGGCCAGAAAAAAGACATGATTGTGGCTAATAGTGCCTGATAATTTATATATATATATATATATATATGTGTGTGTGTGTGTGTGTGTGTGTGTGTGTGTGTGTTCAAAAGCAACAACTTTAAGAAAAACATATTTGTTGGTGTGCCAAATTGACCGCATATAATTAAATTATTGTGCAAATTGATCGTCATGCATGAAGCTGCTTGATGAATTCCTTTTCGATCGTCGTATTGATGATATAGAAATCTCTTGAGGATACACTCGAAACGATGTGCAAATTGCAAGATTAACGTCCATATATGTCGTATATGTCATCACCATAGTACGAGAAGTGACTATTTTTCCTATAAGAGCACGTGATATATAGTTAGAAACTAAACGTGCAAATAAACGATTAAATAATAGAATAGGAAAGAGAGAAAGAGTAAAAATAGGAGTTTATAGCCATAGAGGCTATTGGGCTTGGAAGAGCTGAGGCCCAAAGGGCTGCTGGGTTGGGTCGGGTCCATGGACCCCCGATACGGGTCTGATCGTGGAGATCCGGGTCGACATCTGGATTTGCAGAACCGGTCGACTTTGACTGTAGAAATCGACGACGTCGAAGTGGACGGCCAGGAAAGGTGAGGCGACGGTTGAGGGCGCACACGACTCTAGTGTCATGGCGCGGTAGTCGCAGAGGCGGCTTGAGAAGGATAGAGATGCAGGACGTTTTCACATCAATCAGAGGATGCTGGCGACGCTGGGCCGAGGTCTGCCGTCAGAAGGACGAATTCGGGCTTTGAGTGATGACGTGCAGAGTTGGGTCATGGCAGGGTTTGATGACGTTGTCCTGTCCAGCGCTAGGCTGGTTCAGGGTTTATCTTACCGATGTCAGAGTCTGGAGAGATGCGACAGAGGACGATGTCGTAGAGGAGAGCGACACCAGGAGCTGGGCAACATCGAAGCTCGACGACACAGGTGGAAAGATGGAGATCAGGTGCCCAAATCAAATTATTGGGTGCGTAGAGAAGATTCAAACTCTAATTTCTCTTTTTCCCAAAAACTATTTGTCGGTTGGGAGGTTTGTTTTCCGTGGATGCCAAGAAGAACAAGGTTGACAGAGTATGAATTTTAGGGCTAAGGTTAATTTTTATGGCGGTGACCTCATCGCTCAGACACTTTAGAATAAAGTGTTTGATAACGTGTTAGAGGAGGAACGAAACGAGAATAATAACAACATAAAAGAACATAACTGAACCCTTTATTGATTGATAATGTGGCATATATATATAGGCATTACATACGAAGTATCTCGTTGAATCAGGAATTCATTTCTATTAGATAAAACATAATCTACTCTAATAAAGAAATCTAAGTAAACTAGACACACAAGGGTAAAATAATAATTCTCCCGGAACAGTTAAGAATTTATGAGTGCTTTTTTATTTCCGGAATTTTTTATTTTTTATTTTGATAATCACGCATCAAGAATTTTGATTTATGAATTTTTCAAAATGTTTATGAATGCTTGGCAAGAGATTTGAAAATTAAAAGAATTAATAATAGGAAAAATAATGGTTGTTTTTACGTTATTCAATCAGCCACAAGTGAAGCCTACCAAATGTGGTATTGGAAATAGAGATAGATATCTCAAATCCAATCTAGTCTAGTCCTATTAGGATTGGATTTCTTATCCAATCCATGTTACCAAACACAGCCTAGATGTGCTAGTAAAAGGAGTAGTACAATACTGTCAATTTGTAGAAAATGCAGCGGTACAAGATTATTAATTTGTATCAATTCTGTTTTTAAAATGTATGCTTAATGTGCAATTCAAAATACATATGTAGTTTTGATTTTGGATTACTGGTAATAATACAATTAGTCTCTTGACATGCCCCACGTGCGTGATCGATAATGAAAGTTAGAAAAAAAAATAGAAGAACTGTGATTAGAAGTTTAGAACCCATTACCTAAAGTTCCTCCCATATCCAATATTATCTTCTTCTTTTTTTCTCTCTTCTTTATTTATTAATTTACTATTCTAACCATTATCTAATATATTTTAGAATTTTAATTAATGAAGGGTAATTTTGGTATTTTTTGTGTTAGACAATTTCATATGCTAAATTGATTAAGCTAATTACCCTTATAGAACTACCAAATTACCCCTCTTTTTGTAATTACCATTCTTTGATTAAATTGTGTAACATGAGAGAAATCATGCTGCATGGACATTGCGGTAAAATAATAAAAAGAAAATAAACAAGAGAATAAATTGGCCACGCATATGACGGAAATAACTGCATGTGCACGAACATGGGAGGCTATCGAAGTACCGAGCATAGCATCGAACTCAAAGAGAAGAGAAGGGAAAAGTCAGTCTGACGTTTATTCGGATCTCTTTCCTTTCAATGGCAAAACCATCTTCCCTCGAATTTTGTTTTTTGATTTCGTCAAATTATCAGACTACTCCTCTTGCATCTCAATCGATTTTTATTTGGGGGTGTGCAGTTGTACTTCTTCTACATGAAGGGAGAAAATGACATTAAAAAGGGAGCAGCAGAACCAAGTAACAAACCCATTGCTTTCAATCAAATGAGTTTCAGTCTCCTTTTTTCCCTCTTCAAGGAATCGATTTGTATGCATTATAGGTGGGAAGAGGCTAGTAATAGTTTATACCATTCAGCATATGTACAAACCTTGACATTTTTTTTTTGAATAACATGAGAGGTGTAGAATAAAATTTCCATGGAAAATTGGGTCACACTTATTCCTAGTGCGAACCATTTTCGGTTAGTAGAGAAATTCTGCTATGCGTCAAACACACCAGTTGGCATATACGACCAGCCAATCCCGTGCTGACACATCTGCAAAATATTACACGCCAGCATCTTTTTCTGTCCGACAGAAAAGGCTCCAAATTTTGGGTTCCAATTTGATCATCCCGCCTAAAATTTAGGATGATTAGAGTTATCTTGGAATGATAAACGAGTCTAGACCCTTCTTTCCCAATCAATTCACCAACAGCTGATTCTTGCTATTCCATTCAACTTTTAGATTCATTTCATTTCTACGGTGGGTTTTTCAGTTCTTTCTAGGTTTCCAATCCTTTCGTTTTCTTCAGAGATCATCTTCTTCACCATTCGCTTTTTCTGGGTAAGTTCTCTCTTCCTGTAAAGACTTGGCATTGATTTTAGTCAACAGGGTTTGATTTATTCCATTGAATTTTGCTCTTCTTCATTGTACTGTTCTTTATTTGCTTTCACTGATGAATTAGATTTTTTAAGTGCTTTTATCTTAACAAAAAGTCAGCATTTTGAATTAAATTTTCTCAGGCCAGAGATGGAGATGATTACTTGGTTAGCGTTTTGAATTATGCGAGTAGACTGGGCAACATTCTTGCGATTCAAATTCGATTCATGGTTGTCGTTTCGGTTTTATATCTTTGTGATGAATGCTTGGGTCAATTTTGTTCTGGGTGTTTCTGAATTTATTGTGCTGGAGTTAACATGATGCAGGGAATTGTTGAGCATATTCATAATCTAGTAGTTTCATTCTTACTGAGTTATGGTTGCACTTTCTTAAACACATGTTCAATCTGAATTCACTTAATTGTGGGAAGCAATACACAGTTTCATTATTCATAGTCCTTCATTCACCTGTTTTTTCTTCTTGTTTCATCATTTGATATAATCAGCTTAGACATTGATTCAATGAAGCAGGATTGTTGCTCTTCTAGAACAAAGCTACTATTTGCTGGTGAAAATGAGTTTTTGTTTCCTCCCCACCCCATTCTTCTTAGGTTTTTATTTCTAGTTTTCCCAGTTTCCTTGTTGATATCCTATTGATTTTTTCTATCTGTGTACACTAAGGCTGGTGAAAATGAGGTTTGTTTCCTCCCCACCCCCTCATTTTGTATCTCTCGTCTTGTTAGCTATATTTCCAGAAGAACTTTAACCCATCCCCCTATTTCCTTTACTTTTTCTTCTTCTTCCGTATCTTCTTTGATTTCACTCACTCTCAGCATCAATAGTACATGATGACCTTTTCCTCTGTCTTGTTTTCATCAAACAAAAAGTTGTTGCAACCACCACTAGTAATGCTACTGCTAATCAACTGCTTGATCTCTTCAAGGCCATAATCTAATGGAGCCTGGTCATGATCAAGACCAAGACCATTCTCTGACACCATGATTTTCTGATTGTTTGCTTCAGCACCATTATTGTAGTAGTAGTTTTGCAGACACAACTGTACTTCACCATAACCTGTATTGCCATAGCTCCCATCAGAATTGCAGCTAGCTTCAGTAGTGGTACCCCCAAACATCAAGATGTTATCCCTTGCTTGATAATGTTGCATCATGGCTTTACCCAAAAAACTGTCTTGATCTACTTGAAGAGCAGCATTAGTAGTAGTATTAGTAGTAGTAGTAGTAGTATTGGCACCACTTAAAAGACATGCGTCTCATTTCATTTTTGTTGAAAGTAGTCCCATCATTGGTATCAATTTGTGGATATAAATTGTAAACATTGCCTGATCTCTTACTGAATGATTTGTTGGGAACATATAAACTTTCCCTAAGCACAAAATCTGAAATGTTGGAGCACAAATCAGATTGTACTTATTGGTACGAAATGTTGTATCAAAGCATATAACATCCCCAAAACAATCATAATCCAACTGCGCTCTACTATCCCTCCAAAAGAAGTTCGTCATTTGACTATATTGATCTAATTGCATTGAGTAGAAGAAGTTAGGGTCCTCACCTTGTCTGCTCTTGAAATGATTCAGCAAGCTTTGTGCATCACCTGCTTCCAACATCTTTTTTTTTTTCCTTTGCAAGTAGTTATACACGTCTTTCTTCGTGCATCCTACATTTTCTGGACCACCCACTTCATTTGTTATATAGAAAAATGATTTTGTTGGTCATATTCCCGCATTTTTCATAGAGGTAAAAACATGCCCGTAAGCATCAGTTACACTTCGGACTGATCTTAAAAATTGTCTTTCTTCCGGCCTTGCAAGCTCATGGTTATAATCTGAATTGATATGTGATACAGTGTATATACCATCTTTCACAACAAACTATATCATAGCCTTGCAACCCACTCTTGTTTCTAGCTTTCTGTGTTTGTTTGGTTCAAGTTCAACCACATCTTGGTTTAGTGCAAACCCCTCTTTTGAACATACAAACTCTCGTTGACGGATCTTATTTGATGCATCTCTTCGGATATGGCTTTTACGAATACTGAAGCCCTTCCTCAAGCATATGTATTATATAAATTGTAAGCCTCATCATCAGAGTGTACTTGCATTCCCACTTTGAGATCTTCATCATCGATAGATATATCATCCATTCACAAGCCAATTGAATCTATGAAACAACAAAATTAAAGTGTAAGCATTCAAATGAATATATAATATTTTGAGAACTTGTAGCCATAGTAAAATCTTTGCCTGATATATCATGAACGCCAATATTAGACACCGAAGGACCTACAAGATTAACAAATCAAATACGGTAATACACTAACAATGAACAAGTACATTACGATTACATATTTCACAATGAACACAAACTACACCCCTCCTTTAGGGATCTCATTTTTTTCCTCATGTGAGTACATTCAATAAAAACAGTCTATATGTATATATATGGATGCATTGCATCTCCAGGTTGGCAGGATTCTACATTTCAACTAGAAGAGGGACATGTACATATATTTGTGTGGTGACCACTGGACTAGGTTAATAAACAGGTTGATAGAGATGACTTATAATTCTCAAGCTAATTCATTCATAGGTATAGGGAAGTAAATAATTATGCAAATAATAGGAAGAGAGATAAACAGGTAGAGATAAAGAAAGAGAGAAGAGTGTGTGATTGATAGAGAATGATTTCAATTAAGTTCATATAATTCCCAGATTTTTAAAGATTTCAACGTGTTGTTCAACATATTCATACAGTTTGCCATTATTCTATGGTTGTTTTAGCTCACGCTTCTGATTCAGGGTAAGGAAATATGGGAAATGCCTCTTTTCCCTGATTGTTATAGATGTATAAGAACTAATAATTGTTTTGTAAGCAAACACTTCTATTGTAAAAACGTGCAAGAGAGAATGATATAAGGGTCGAACACCATGACAGCCTTGGACCATAAAAGGTGTCATAAAGTGCTGGTAATTGTGATTTCAGTAGTTTTTAATAATCACACTAATAATGTGCAGCCAAACCCCTCATGACTTCCTTCTGCTGGTTAGAAGTAATCCTACTGGTCATAACAATATCATAAGCAAAATATATATGGTTTTGTTTAGCTAGACGGTTTCAAGTGATAGACATGCAAAAGCTACTCATAAGCAATTCATGATTTCTTGGATATTCTATCATCTGGATTTCTTGAAGAGTGATCAATAACTTTCAAGAAACTTATTTTGCCCAATAACTCAAAAATGAAACTTTCAGGAAAGCAAATAAAAAACAGTACAATGAAGAAAAGCAAAATTCAATGGAATAAATCAAACTCAGTTGACTAAAATCAATGCCAAGTCTTTACAGGAAGAGAGAACTTACCCAGAAAAAGCGAATGGTGAAGAAGATGATCTCTGAAGAAAACAAAAGGATTGGAAACCCAGAAAGAACTGAAAAAACCCACCATAGAAATGAAATGAATCTAAAAGTTGAATGGAATAGCAAGAATCAGCTGTTGGTGAATTGATTGGGAAAAAAAGGTCTAGACTCGTTTATCATTCCAAGATAACTCTAATCATCCTAAATTTTAGGCGGGATGATCAAATTGGAACCCAAAATTTGGAGCCTTTTCCGTCGGAGAGAAAAAGATGTTGGCGTGTAATATTTTGCAGATGTGTCAGCACGGGATTGGCTGGTCGTATATGCCAGCTGGTGCGTTTGACGCACGGCAGAATTTCTCCAATTAGTAATATGCCAATAAGCAAACCCAAAGCACGAGACGACACGTGGCGTCCAGCTGGACACGCCAATGGGCAGTTATATAATAGCAGAAGAAGCGTATGATGAAGAAAACGAAAAACGCAGAAAGAGAAATTAGGAGAAGAAGAAGAAGAAGAGAGAAAATCGGAGAGATGTTGATGGAGATGGCGGCGAGCAAAGCTAAGAACAAGTCCTCCAACGTCAAGGTCTCTCTTGAAGATTACCTCCTCCTCCTCCAGTCTGGCTCCCACCACCACCTCACCGTCGCTCACCTCAACCAGGTCTCTCTTCCTCCGATCCTCCTCCTCCCTCAATTTTCATTTCATCTTAAACCGAACTCCATTTTTGATTTCGTTTCAGATCATCAACATGCACGGCTACAAGAAGATCCACAAAGTCCAAAAGGTCGAATCCAATCCCTCACTCTTCTCCGATTTCGTTTCAATTCTGATCTGTTCCAAATTTCAATTTCTTGTTCGCCGTTTTTTCTTTCGTGACTGTGTGTAGAAGCTTCTGAGCGACGCCGTGAACTCGCTGGACCTGGTGAGCCCCTGCCGCTCCACGCTCCACGACTACGTCTCGCCGCCGGTGACCACCAAGGTGGAGGACGTCATGGCTGACCTCACCAACATCAACTGGCAGGAGTGTTGCATTACCTCCATCGACACCCGTTCATCCAACCAGTCTCCTGCTCGCCGAACCGGCGCCGTCCCGTTTCAGCAGTACTCCCCGCCCGCCGCTCCGGTCTCCGCGGCATACAGCGCGATCCTCTCGGCTCCGGCGCCGTCCAAGAAGAGATCGGTGAGGAAGAGGAAGCGCACCGCTCAAGTGGCAGATCTCGTAAATTTCCCATTTCTTTAAGGGTACTTCCGTCTATTAGCTTTTGACCGGTGGAGCACTAGTGTATGCGTAGGGTATTTCTGTCTTTTTCGAAAACATTGGCACTGGATTTTCATTTGCAGTACTGCTTTGGAATATTTCAATTACTTGTAAGAAATTTAAGCTTTTGTTTTTTGGTGTTCATAAAGATCAACAGATAACACTTGGCATTGAAATTGACTCGTAATAGTGATGAGGATTAAGGAATAAAACCCAAAAGTGACACCAAGAACATGATCAATGATCCCCCAATTACCAAAGAAATTAACAGGAACAATCTAAAGCAATATAATTTTCCAATTACAAGTAAATTAATTATCTGAAACCCATTCTAAGAGACTTGGATTTAGAGCTGGTGATGACTGGGATAATGGAATTACTGCCCTCCCGAATTGCTTTCCTTTTTCTAGGATTAGAGGCAGAGGAGGAGGGAGGAGCTGTAGTGGTTGCTCTTGGAATATTTGGTAGGAGTAAATTGGTGTCGAGTTGGTATCGCCAGAGGTAGAGGTTGGTAATGTCAGCGAGAGGCTTCCTCCTCCTCGACCTTAGTCTCTTACATTTCTTCTTCCACGACCCAGACGAAGGCAACGCCCCAGTTTGGGGAAGTGGGTTGGTCGAGTTTGCAATTGAAGAGAACAATGGAGGAGGAGGGGCGTTCTCTTTGTTGCTGTGGATCTGATCACAGCAAGCAATGGCCTCCATTGGGAGAAGGTGCGTGAGATTTGTGAGTGATGGGTTTGGGGAGGTGGAGGAGTTGGGTCTATTTGTAATGTCTGCAAATTTCAATGATTTAGAGTTGGAGGGATGTTTGAAACTTTTCATTGTTTGGGGAATTTTTCAGGTGACGAGTGTGTTGGGTTTTGGAATTTAGTTTGGAGGAGGAGGGAGGTTTTAAAATTTGAGGGCAAAATATTGGAGTGATTCGCGCTTTCCCGGGTTTTTACCAAATTTGGCCAAAATGGCAAAAGCAGAGAGAACACCCCGCCCAGATGGGAATTGCCAAATCCCAAAAACTAATGTGGGATTTTTCAATTTGGCGGCGTTATTGTTAACATCTAGTCAAATGACCACCCTGTCTAATCAAGCAAGTTTTCAAGATCTGTTTTTATTTTATTTTACCAAGTATTGATGATGTTGTACATTTTTGAGAGGGAGGAGATGAAAGAAACTAGAATCCGAAAATGTGAGTCTCCTAAGTCTAGAATTCGTGCATAGAGATGGTCGGCCGGTTGGTCTGGTTTTCAGCATGGACATTGGCTTGGTGAGTACTGTGTCTCGGCTTATGGAGGTAGAAGGTTTTATGTGGTCATTGATGGTCCGACAAGGCTGGTCTAGTCGGTGATGCTTTCTTAGGGTTCACTTTTTGTAGAATAGGGCAGTTGTGGGTCTTGAGTGGGTAACGAAAAACTCGTCTAGACCAGTAATTGAGTGAAACCGTTTAATTTTTAGTTGATAATGAGTGAAATTGTGCAAAGTCACATTGATACAAAATTACATTTGAATGTCATCATGGTCCGACAATATTAATCAAATTATCTATATTAGGACTTAATCCAAACTGTCTTTTTAAAGTGCTTGTTATTGGTCCACATATAATTGGTATAAGACCACAATACAAGTCACAAGTTCAAAAACAAAAACAAAAAAAGATATAAAAAATTTTGAAAAAAAAATTGGTTTTTGCAAAACTTTACATAATAAAATAAGACAAGCGTGTCTTGTGACAATATGCTCAATTAGTTATTATCTACACCAAACAATGCTTTCAATATTTCATTATAAGGTGCGTGGATTGAAATACAAAATTTTAGACGCGTGGATTAGTGCGTATACGGATTGAGTTGTGCAACACATTCATGATCGAGTTTCAAACACCCGCAACGACTCCAACGAGGGTTAGGCCAATACATTGTAAATGGGCTTTCATACTCTATGATGTTGTTAATCAGAAACATGCCAATGCATTGTTGATTGGGTATTCACCCGCTTTCATATTGTCAAGACTTATATACTATTTTTGTTTCTTATACCTAATTGAACAGTTTTGATCATAACATTTTTACTTCTGATGATGCGGCTACCAAAAGAAGGTATCAAATTTAATGACTGGTGCATCAATGTGATATATTCATATCCATAGCCAAGCCAAATCCGCAATTAATTTTAAAACACCATGAAGACATTCTAATGTAATTATGTATTCATCTTTCTTTCTAGCTTATGAGTGATCAACCCTTAAATTAGAAATAAGAATTCAATATGGATGCTATCTGAAATTAAGGCTTTGCTTTGGAGGGGAAGGAGTGAGCGGCTATTTGTAATGTCTGTGTTATCAAAATTTCCAATTCTATTTTGGTGGGATCTTTGAAAATTTTCTATTGTTTTAAAATTTGGACTCACTTGGAATTTTTGACTTTGATTGTTTTGGTTACTGCGTGCTCTTGTTATTTTTTTTTTTGATCAACTTATACCTCATTAACTAAATAACAAAGTTACAACAAGTTTGGATATGTGAGTAGCATATACACTGGAACACACGATTTTAACAAAGAAAATCGCTAATAAAGAAAGACAGACGACAAAGTAAAGGGCTGGAAGTTCCAATGTACAAGTCACATATATTCCTGGAACCTAGAAAAAGAAATAGAAACAGACGAACAACAAACATAAACAATGACTGAGCAAAGTAACTATGTGGATTACATCCGGTGCTCTTGATATTTAAATTCATAATTTTGGTCATGTTGGCACAAGGGATGGAGACTTCAAATTTTTGAGATTGCAAATGCGTTAGTGTAAGAGAGATTCCGGGTCAAATTGGTAATTAAACAGAAAATTAGAAAACTTTGCGTGGGGGATTGGAAGGAGCCGAATCCCCAAGTACAAAAACGTTACCAAATTTGAGGATATAGCTTCCTTGATTGTAATTTACATCTTCAAGGCTTTCAAACCTTTTTTCTGGTTGGTTAAGTCACCAATTATTCGGTTGGCCTACTAAAGATATTTGTGAGAGTTTGAGTCTTTCGTTGTTTAGACAAATCAACATAAACCTGAAGTTACGTTTCAGGCTTTCTAGTCATATATTCGACCTCCATGATTTGATTACGAGTAATCTTTGCACCTCATTTTAAAATTTTACGCTTTCACCAAAATCTACTGAATTTCTCATTCTCAAGGTGACGTGTAAACTATCTTACTTGCGAAAGGTTTTGAAACACTCAATTTGTTGATGCAAAATTCAGACGTTTTCACAGCTGCTACTCATTTTTTAGGCCAACGATTCCTTCACTAATGGAATTGGAAGCCTTTTCTTTTGAGAAGGGATGGAGTTGGAAATGTTGGGAGTCTAAACTCCATTAGGACTCAAGAGACTCGGATATTATTAGAAATATTTGTTTTGAACTAACCATTAATGGCTCTAAATATCATTCACAACTCCTAAAACAATCTCTTTCGTACATACACAAGCACTCATTTGATCACCAAGAAAGGTGAAAAATTGAAAATGCTCGGTGCCTTCGTCTTGCCCGATGCAAGGACTGAGGGGGTATCAAATAGTGCAGTCATCCATTCAATGGCGACCTCCACATCCACTTAAAATCAGAATAATTACACCTTTGATCGTGCCGGCAAGAACAGACGTAAATATGATGCTTAGGCACTAAAATCTTCATGTTAAATACAACCACCAAAAGCTCATAATGGAATCATTTAAGATCTTCGAACAAGAAACTGATGAAATTTTTTACAAGGGATTATAAGCATTGATTTTTTTTTTCTCATGAGATACCTCATCACAATATGGTATGACCACGAGAACCAATTACAACCAACCATGGAATGAAGATCAAAATCAGCATTGGCAACAGCAAGTATATACTTTAAAAGCCATGATTCAGTAAATGAACATCACAGAGAAATGGAAGTGATTATCAACAAACAAGGACTAAAAGTATTCCGGTTTTTACGTGTTTACATTCTAAGAAAGGGGTGTATTCAATTCAACATACAATAGCAAGAATTAAATTTTGAGCAATGAATTCCCTGAATTATTCACCACTTGAATATAAGCGGGTCCACTCCTTGGCTGCAGGATGTAACAAAAAATCAGGAATACAGTCGGTAAAGTAACAAAGGTACCACATATAACAGTAAGGATATGTAACTAATAATTAACAGGCCTAAAACAAAGTGCGAGGTTTATTCTTTGCACTCGATCTCATCAGCCAAGAAACACTAATTATCCATGATAAGCATCTCCTACGTTCACCAATGGAACTTTATGGTTACCACCAGATTCTAAACTATAAGCAGTGCATTATATTTCAAATTTACCTGTCTCAACAGCTTCTGCTTCATTTGACTTCCAGTGCTTTGCGATGTTTTCAGAAAGTGGGTCATCAGGGTTTGGAGCACTAAGAAGTGCTTGAATGCTGATAGTGAGACATAATGTATTATCAGTCTTTTACTACCAGGACATACTACCGTGAAAATACACATGATAACCTACTTCAATTTATCATACGCAACTTAACTTTGAACTACCAAAAAGAACTGTTTCTAACATCCCAATTCAGGAGAGTTAAGATATGCATATAAAAAATGAGGGCAAACTTCTACTTATTCAAATAGATTGAACATCTAAGGTACTAGAAAGGCAAAATGTCACCTCAGAAGTACTGTTCGGATTTGGAGGGCTGGGCTCCATTTGTCTTTCAGAATATCAAGGCATATCCTACCAAGCTGCCAAAGAAAACCACTCTCACTCAGATTCACTTATTAAACAACGAGAAGAAAAAAAAGGAACAGAAGAGGCAACTTGCCTTATCAATGTTAGGATGATATATTTTGGTCAGGAAACGGACCTATTGATAGGAGAAAACAATTAGAGGAAGAGATTAGCATTTGATAATGCGAAAAGACTACAAAAGTTATGATGGGAAACATGGTAGCTTAAAAGACTGATGATTAGAACAGAACATCAAGACTAGCAGATATGTGAGACCGATTTCAGTCAAGTCACAAACCATAATACATTATGGTAAAAAGGAAAGAAAAACAAGGATGGGATTACTTTTTTAAAGGAATAATAATATCCCTAATAACAAATTGCAACAACTTCCATCATGATCAAGTTCCATCATTAAACATGGAATTTCCAAGATCAATCACAAGATTACATTGAGATCACTGACCGACTGGATGAACTTATTGACTACTTCACATACCCTAGAAGCTTTCTACCTAACTGGACGCTTTGGTAATTTCTTATCCTTAATGATTAAATTACTAACATTTTACATCAATCCATCCATCAGAAAAAAGTCACCTTGAGAACTGAACAGAGAGACGTGCATAGTAATTCTTGATGACAACAAATTAGGAAAAGTGGTCAACAGAAACTCTACAGCCTACGGAATGACAGAAGTGCCCTATTCTCAGTGTCAACCAAATGAAGTCCTTAGTATAGGATACCATCATTGTTGATATAAGGCATATAATTGTACATATTTACCTTGGGAGGTGCCATTGGATATTCTTCAGGCAAAAACAACTCCAACTTGAAAACCCCACCTGAGTAGAAACCAACAACCAATTGTGATCTGGATACTATTTATGTCAAAATAAATAAAGAACTTTAGCATCGAAAAAACTAGAGACGGGAGGAAGGCAAAGGTAGCTTGGACCAAATGCTTTGTACCGTATTTGATAAAATAATGATAGGTAGTTTTCCATTTAAATAATTTTTTAGATAGCAAACGACCTTGAAATCATCCCTATCTGTGTACTATTAGATTATGCTTAAATTTTCATACTCTTAACAGGTATACAAATGTGTACCTACCAAGCAATTATAACATTAATTTCAGAAGCAAATGTGATACAAATGTTTTGTGTCATAGTGAATGATCGTTAACTTTCTATGTAAATAGCTGTTTCACACTTGACTTGAGAATGACGGATTTCTATTTTTAATGTTGATCCCAAAAACAGTAGTGCCAAACTGCCAATGGATATACAAAAGATAGTTGTTATTTACAATATAAAACCTGTATAACAATTTTGCACTGAAAAGAGAGAAGAGTAAAGAAAAATCCTTTAGAGAAACAATGTGTGGCTAACCACCTTCATATGGAGACTGAGCTGGACCAAGAATCATCACATTAAAGTAGCGCATGTTTTCTTCTGAAGGAGAAGCACTAATCCCCGGAGCTGTAAAAAAAATAGAATCCTCAGATCAGCTTTGAAAGTTATACTACTGTCAGTAGTCAGTACTCAGAATCACAACCCCAAAATTACAAGGACTGATAAAAATTAACCATCAATTAATAAGATGTCACTAACTAAAGTGATCACAATAAATTTGATCCTGGAGTATTGATAATCCGGCGGATGCAATGTACACGGTGCCAGGTCAAAGTTTAATTTATATTTCTATTTTGTTTAAATAGAAAATGCAGTGTCGGGTTGTATGCAAGGGGACAGCCAGTAGTCATCAACTCCACACTCAAGTGCAGACATCTGAAACATATATGATGCCTGCCTAGTGTCTCATACAACAGGTTTTTTATTTCCCATAAACACTTTCGGCAAGTTCGAATGCAATTTTTAGATGTTTCCACTGTTATAAACTCAATGTCATCTAACTAAAGTAACAAATGCAGAGAGAAGCATCATTGAATCACTTGCCAGACAGAATCTAGATATTTCTAATAATCAAAAGCAGGTATTTTCTTGTTTGAATTAGAATCTAAAACAGATTTCATTGATGTCTTGACCTTAAATTGCTTAAACCCCAGGTTATTAATAGTTTCTTATCAACCTAAATCTGCGCAGTAACTTATTAGAATAATCTAAGGCTTACTTTAGCCGATTTAAATCCCCTAATTAATGCTTAAACCAAAGTTTAGTGTACAAAATCATGCAGTGAGAGAGAGAGAGAAAGAGGTATACCTGGTTCGCTGAGAAGCCTCTGAGTCTCCTATTGAACCCAGAAAGAGTCAAATAAACACGAAATCAAAAGCAGAAAACGAAAAGACGAGAAAGGATTGCTGTAAAACGAAAGATCGGAGGGTTTAGAAGTGAGGAGCACCTTGATGATTCGTCGAGGGAGATTGCTATTCGCCATGATGAAGACGGACGAACCTTCTCCTCTCCTCTAGAAGATTCGAGAGACGGAGTCGGAATCAGAGAGAGAGAGCTCTGAGAACAAATGAAGCTGAAAGAAACCCAAAATGATGAAGACGACGGGTAAGAGTGGTTTTCAACTTCAACTTTCTTCTATTTGCATTTCGCACCCGCAACTTTATTTAACTTTGACCTTTCTTATTTTCTTTGCACTTGAAGAAAAGGGTCCTTTTACCGTTCTCAATTTCTTAACAGTTATTAGCTACTGGATGGTAAAAGATGATGTGGGCACCCAAGCACAATATCATCTAAAAATTTGACTAGTTTCAAAATATTGCTATTTATGAGGTATAAACCAAAATGTGTTCCGGGAGAATTACCATTCTACCCTTGTGTGTGTCTTAGCCTAATAGGTTTCATGTTAGGAGATAGATTAGCATCTCCGTAATAGATAAAGACTCTGAATCCTACGGGATTGTGGTTTTGTAATGCCTATATATAGGCCCCCATATCATTCAATAATACATAATTATTTCATCCTGAAACACATTGCTCTAAAACCCTGAACTTTTAGAGCCCTAGAATTTTTTTTCTCTTCTCCACCGCCGGCCGCCGTCGTCTCCGGCCTCCGGCATCTCCTCGCCGGCGCTCCTCGTCGGCGCAGCCCCTGCTCGCCGTTGTTGCAGCCCCCCCCCCCCCCCCCGCTGCTACCCCTGCAGCCCCGCATCCCTGTGCGCAGCCAGCCTTGTTGCCCCTGCAACTTCTGCCTTGCTGCCCTGCACGCAGCCCCTGCAGGCCCTGCTCGCTGCCCCCCGTGCATCACCCCTGCATCGCAGCCCCTCCAGGCCCTGCTCGCTGTCCCTGCACGCACGCACGCAGCCCCGCACGCAGCCCTGCACGCTGCCCCTGTATCACCCCTGCATGCACCCATGCAGCCCCCGCATCGCAGCCGCCTACAGCCCCGCACGCAGCCCCTACACGCACGCTCACGACACCTGCAGCCTCGCTCGCGACCCCTGCAGCCCCTGCGACCCCCCTGCTGCCCCTGCACGCAGCCCCCGCAGCCCCGCAGGGTCTCTTCCGCATTCGCTCCGCAAAAATATCTTTTTGTCCCGCAAGACCCCGCATCAGAGGATTCAAAATTGCTCCTCCCGCATATCTACGCAAGAAACGCGAACTGCACAAGCAAACTCTTCGCTCAAGAGAAGCTACTCCCGTCTTCTCTACCCTTTTGGGCCTATGGCCTGCCGAGCACAATAGCACTTTGGGCTTCATACTATATTTGTTTTCCTTTTCCTTTTTCCTATTTCATTATTTGAATGTTCATTGGCACGCTTTTATTTCTAACGATATTTCACGTGCTCATATAGGTAAAATCATTGCTCGTCGTACTATGGTGATGACATTCATGCCGAGATGGATGATACTTTTGTCATCTACATGCGATTTTGATCGTATCCTCCCAAGATTTTATGTCATCGGACGACGATCGAAAATGATTTCATCAAGCAACTTCATGCATGACGATCGATTTGCAGAGCAAGTTAATTATATGCGGTCTATTTGGCAAACCAACAAGTATGTTTTTCTTAAAGTTGCTGCTTTTGAACATATATATATAAATTATCGGGCGCTATTAGCATTTTTCATGTCTTCTTTTCCGGCCTTTCTTATAACGCCGATGAGACCAAAGAGGGATATGATTCCCCTCTTGGTCGACGTTTTTTCGTGTGACGGTCCTGGGGGAGTCACGTTATTATTTAAAAAAAAAGATATCGATTTCGTGTGGTCGCCTGAGTGCACCGCTGTTTTGGGTGCGATCATGAGAATCGCCGATATGCATCGATTAGTTTGTGACCATATACATCACAACCCTTCTAATTCCGGTTACATACTTGAATAGTTTCGATTATTCGAAACCTATACAACCCTCGTTTCTTATAGATGCGTCGTCATCGCGACTGTTATTTGAATGTTTGAGTTTTCTTAAACTCATGTCTATAAACGATAATCACAAGGTCTATGTACTCATTTATTTGAGTTGATTCATTACTCTGAAGCAGCACTATTTGCTGACAAAAGATCCCAAAAATAACGAATTATATGGGACACACTTCAAGTGATTTAATGAACGTCTATGACGTTGTATTATCATAGTTGACCTTGATGCATACTCCACATCCAAGAAACGCATGCCATTTTTGGCACCTTTATCTATTTCTTGAGGGAATTTTGGAGATGGAAACGTAACATTCTTCCATTCTCAAGTAAGCACATTTTTGAGCCTCAGGCTAAGGCTCCGCCCAATCCGATATGCAAGATTTTGTTGCTACGGACTTTTGATTAGTCACTCTATTTTGACTATGTTTTCTGCTTACTATTTTTCAAGTATGACGTTGGCATTGTCATGTTTCTTGCTCGACTTTAGCTTAAGTCGTCTATTGGAATTGGAAGTTTGGTTGTGTTGTATTAAATATTGGCATATTCAATAAAATTTCTTGTTTACAAGATGGACTCGTGAGAATTTTATTTGCCTTGGCTTAGCATGCATGGTCAACGTTTGCAACTCACGTGGTTTTTAAATTAGCCGCTTTTGGGTTACATGGGACCCCAATAGCACTACATTGTGATTTTGGACTTTCAAATTTGGAAAACGGACCTCGGAACGTCAAAATTGACGTCGTTTTTTTTCCGGTTACTGTTTTGGCGTTTCTGGAACGTTTTCCGGCATTTTACCGGCGTATTCACCACCTTCCGGCCATTTTCCGGTGTTTCCGGCACCGCCATCTGGTTCCAGACGGCGTTCCCTGTCGGACCTGAAGTTACGGCCTCCATACCAGCCAGGTCCGGCCACCGCCGGCCGGATTTCCGGCAATCGGTGCCGCCGGCTTCCGACGAGTTTTTCCGACGTTTTTTTTTCGTCGTTTCTCGTCATTTTCCGGCATATCTCAGCAGTTCTTGCTGCCATGTTTTCCTAGTCCAAAATTCACCCGGTTTTGAGTTAATTTGACATGGTTTTCCGGTTAATTTTCCGGTTTTCTCCAAGTCGTTTCATAGCTCAAATGATTTTATTATTATTGGTGACCACCCGTACCAATTGGATGGTTTTTACCACCCAAATTGTTTGGTATTCAACTGCTCCAATACCATGTTTTTCCAACTCTTGAGTTGAAGAATGTAGTTCTATTGCCATGTGATACATTCGATGGGATTGTCATTTGTTTCAATCCCCTCTCTTAAAATATCCTACGGCGTATTGTGTAGAGAAGTTCACCGCGTCATTGACTCTCTTAATCTTCATTTTGAGGATGTCCCGCCATGAAATCAAGTGTCTTGCTAATTGCGTAACCACCCACACTGTCATACGGCGCAGGTAGTTGTTTTACGGATCTCGTGCGGAGATTGTGTTCTATATCTTCGTGCCTTGCTAAGTTTTAAAGGCCATACATGCCAATGATGGATCTTCATCTTGATATTTGTGTTAAGAATGGAGAGGAATAAATCTGTCAGATTTCATTGACAGTATCTTTTTCAAGCTTCGACAGTAGCTTTGTTAGCATGCAGACATAGTTTTGCTTGCCTGCAACAGTAGCTTTATGTAACTCAAGATTCTTTGAATCATGGGTTCGGTTTTACTGTTTTCTCGGTTGACATGATCGTTTTTTTTTTGTCATTTTGAACAAGATATGATGATTCGAGTTCTTTGAAATTCACATTATCATCTATTTTTCATGTTCACGAAGCGATTGGAGGACCACCTCACCCATGCTCCACACGGTGAGGCCGAGCCTATCTGTGCCATGCACGGTGAGGCCGAGCCTTTCTATTTAGGCGGCTCCATGGCATTTAGGCCATCGGTGGAGGCATCCCATCCTTCACAGGAGCTTGTGATGCCTCCCGTGTTTTCTAATGCCTCCATGGTAATCTCTGATGCCCATCGCTCATTTTGCAAAGCTTGTTCTTTTGCTAGATTTCAAGGAAGTCCTTATTTGCTAAGGCTCCAACCGAGAACATTCCATTCTTACGAGGTATTTAAGGTGACATTAGTAGACCCTATCCAACCGAATGCGGACATTTTTCGGTATTTTTATGGTATAGGTTAAGAGCATCGACGCGTTGGTCACACGTCGCTTTGCTTTCCACAAGAAACGCTGCATTTGCTAAAGTTTTTAGCTATGATCATCATCCTAAGGGCTCACCACCCTTCCTATCCTCTCAAATCTATTTGAATGGATATCGTTGGAGAGTTCACCCCCACGACTTTGATGATTTCGTTTTACATGTCTACTGGGATCGTCGTTGAACATATTATTCCTCATGTTCATTAACTGCACGATCTAGCAGAGCTCAGACTTGGTTATGGGTACTAACCTGCCAATTTTTGCATGGGGATATGTAATGATGTTGCATGCAGCGACACTTATTCGTTTCAAACCCACAACTTACCAAGCGTTTAGTGCGTACCAGATGGTTACTGGATACGATCCCAACGTTCTTTTCATTAAACGCCTATTTGGTTAAAGTTGTTTATGTGCCTCTATTGTAGTTATCTCAATGGGTCTACTTGAAACGATTAAGTATTCTGGTTGGTTATGATTTATGAATCACCAACACTTGTCCGCTATTTCCAATCTACAACCGTTGATCTCTATCCTGCGATATTAGCAGACGGTCACTTTGATGAGACATACTTCCCGTCGTTAGGGGGAGATATGGAATGCTCCCATTTTGGTTTTAACGCCAGGAATTGACGTGGTGTGGCACTATGTCTCATTAAGATCCCGCACTACTCAAAGTGAGTAAATGTGCAACGCATTATCGACCTCCAGAAAGTCAAAGATTCGATGCTCAATGACTTTACCGATATTGCGAAAGTGACGAGATCGCACATAAATGCTGTGATGTGCCGGTAAGGTTGGAACTCTCAGAATATGAGAGAATTTCATATGACCTGGTCCTAGCACTGTTGGCACCATCCCTGACAGTGGGAAGGAAGCCGGCGATGGCACCATCGTACGGTGTGGTGTTGTCGGCGCTCGTGGTATTGTACCACAAAACAAGGGCGGCAAACGCAAAGATGGACTAGTAAGGGTCATAGCTTCGGTCTTGGCTCCTGCCTAGATGAGGAGGAGACCATTATTCTCTGGAATCAAAACCAGAAAGAAGCGAAGTGCGTAGGCACAAGTATTTCGCCCATCATCAAGAGATATTCTCTAAACATGTGTATCAACTAAGTTTCTGTGGGATGCTACAGACTCCTTTTGTTGATGTTAGAGAAGAATAGAAATCTCACAAATTGATCGTATACAGCGCGCGCATGTGTTTAATGGATTGATCTCCCATGATTGATGATGTATTCGCTTATGCTCTTATTCCGTTGTAAAGCATCATCGATGAGCAACTTGACCGAAGTGGAAAGAATCAATACAGGCTGAACTAGACTTGTTATGTTGGTCGTTGTTCGTAAGTGTAATGAGAAAGATGAAGTCATGCGATATATGCAGGACTTATGGCGCAAAGATTGTCTCATTATCCTAGTATTGACTACGATGAGTTATATTCTCTCGTTATGGACATAATTGTTTTCTGCTACTTGATCAGTAGTAGTGTCCATGAAAACTGATTTGCAGCATATGATAGTGGTCATAGAATATCTGTAAAGGGATCTTGACGCAGATATGAGAGTGCCCGAGGGACTTTAAATGCCTCCAGACCACGGAGAGCTTATGTAATCAGATTGCGACGTTCGAGAGAACGTAGTACAATCGGTTGCAAGAACTCATACACATATGTGTTCATATGAAGCTAATTCTTGATTCTCTATTCCGTTTAAGTATAGATGATGAAGAGATTCAATGAGCTATACATTCATACATGTTAGTGTTGTTGGGACACTATTGCTTTCATTATGACGTGATTAACTATGCGCCTATGCATTGTCATTGGACTTGCATTGCTTCTTTGACATGGGTTTAGTTCTACACTTAGTGAACCAACACAAATCCTATCCACACCAACGCCGCCAGCAGCTCCAGTAACATCAACGTACGTCTTGGTGTAGCAGTCGACACTGGTAGCGTAGAGGATGCGTGCGGTTCCGTCTTGGACCAAAATCAGTCCTTCATTGGTCCATTCCCCCATTCTTTTTGCGAAAGACACATTAAATGTGACAAATCAGAATATGTCCAGTTTCGTATGTTAACTTCAATGAGACCTACAAGACATCTCGCTCGATGAAATATGGTGAAATTAGTACCGTTGGAAAGGTCTATGTGTCTACTTTCCAGGGACACCAACTATTCGTTCATAGCTATCATATTGAGTGAGTTATGGCCGTTTTAGCAAAGTATGACAGTCCTGTCCAGAAATTTGCACGTCAGTCAACTTCAACAGAGCATTGTGAACTGCTCCGATCGGATTAGGTTGTGAACCTTATGTCAATGGAAAGCCACGGGTGTCTACTTTTCAGAACATATTACAGTTTGCTGATACCTATTTTGACGAAGAAGTTATGACCGTTTAAGTAAGTGAATGTCAGTCTACCCGAGAATCTGATTTTCATTACAAACTCTTGTTTTGAGTTGTTATGCAATCTTGTTTCCTAAGATCTAAGTTTGGCTAAGTATAGCATGTATGATCTAAGGATGTGTGGCTAGATTAATGATTAATCATTAGCCCAAGACTACGTTTGAGAAGCATGTAATGAACGTTGTATACGTTGTTCTTTGTACTCCATGATTATGGCACTAATCAGAGGGGAGTTGTTTCGTAGACTTCAAGGGGAGTCTAGCTCACATGATGCTATCAAATGTAGACGGTGCGTTGTGCTCTTTTTCCCTTCGATCAAGCTTTTGTTTTTACCCAAGAGGTTTTTATTTTGCTTGACAAGGTTTTTACCGAGGCAACGATGTGTGCACCATGCAACCTAGGCATGCGACACAAGGGGGAGTGTTCCGTGAGAATTACTATTCTACCCTTGTGTGTGTCTTAGCCTAATAGGTTTCCTGTTATGAGATAGATTAGCATCTCCGTAATAGATTAGGACTCCGAATCCTACGGGATTGTGGTTTTGTAATGCCTATATATAGGCTCCCATATCATTCAATAATACATAATTATTTCATCCTGAAACAAAATGATATATTTCTATATTACGGAAAAAATATATTCATCACCCCAAACTATGAGAATAATTAATAAAAATTCTTTCGGAACCTGTTTTGAACAAACCACTAGTGGCTCTTAAATGTATCACTCAGGAGTCATAACTCTGAAATCAATCTCTTTCGTACACACACTCATTTGATTACCAGTCTAAATGAAAATGCTTGGTCTTGCTCGATGTAAGGACAATCTACGACCTAGAATTCTCACAATGCATCATCCATCCCAAGGGTGGTCTGCATGTTGTGGATACCTAGTAGAAGCAATATCGACAATCACTCTCACCACTCTCATTATTGGGTTTGCGGCCTCATCTTGGCCGGACAGCAAAGATAGCCGCTCAAGTACCCTGGCTGGACAGCGAAGATGGCCGCCCAAGTACATATTAGAACACAATAAAGAGTTAATAGGAAAGTGAGCACAACAAAGAGTTAACTCCCACAAGTACACAAAGCATACCTTTCTACCTCCAAGATGGACATACCTTCACGCTTGTGGTTCAACTTCAGAATATTTTTCACCAAAATATTGTTCATCATTTTAATAGGAACCAGACGTGCTAAAAGCCTAAAACTTACTAGCATCAACTACGAAGAAACTGCATTAATAAATAATAACAAAGCTATAGGAAGAAACTTACGTTGAACTTATACATATTATTGTATATATAAGAAAGTTACAAGAGGGGAGTTGAGACTTCCATAGGGAAAAAACAATGCATCCCAAGAGTAAAAAAGTCGATCCTGATTATACATATAACAGTGATAACGTATCGGAAGACATTTTATATGGTATGGAGCTCCATCTAATGCAGTTTCCCAATCCCAGGTCCTGAATGCAGTTGGAGTGTCCTGCTTGGTACAACCTGAAGAACCCCAGGTTGTTCTGCAGTAGACAATAAGAAACCAAGGATTAGTAATATTACTATTGCTTTATTATACTGATTATTATTATTATTATAGTCAATAACCATTATTAACTAACTGAAGTCGAGGAAACGCGATCCACAGAAGCACATAATATAGTAAACACACATTCACAGTTTTAAATCGCAGAAAAATAAAAGTAGAATATTAAACATGATGCCTCATGCATAGGCAATGTAGTTTATCTTTCTTCCTCTAGCTCGCATCGGAAAATACAAGAGAGGGCTCATAATTGTCCTAGCACAGCACCCAAACAACAAATCCTTAAGCAGATAAAATACGGTAAACCTACACTTGCATTTCTTCAAAATGTCATAACACACATTTTGCAACAGTACCCAGTTTCATCCTAAAGATTACTACATCATTATCTTCTCAAGGAAATGGCAGGTATTGTTAAAGATTTCTCTCGGCAGAAATCAGCAACAAAACCAGTTTGGCCTGCATCGCCTTGTGAGTTCAATCAGATGGATAAAACCATATTTTAAAAGGGTCGCAATACTCAAATATTCTAAATCAGACCATATTTTAAATTTAGGCGATTACTTCTGAATGTAACTATAAATATAACTACAGAAGCAAGCCAAGAGGTTAGTAATTCCTCTACACATAAGATGCCAAAAGATTATAATGAAACATTGTAAAAGAGAAGGGGAAACAGAAATATGAACATTCCTCAAACCACCATAAGCTGAAAAGCTATGATTTCAAGTTTGATCTACTTATTTTTTCTAATTTAGGTAATCCACACTTGACATCTATGAAATGCATAGGCACATAGTTTCTAAGCTGAAGTAGCATATTTATCCAGTAGTGTGTCAAAAGAACAGGCCGACGCTCAGCATGGCCGAGAGTTTAAGACAGATTTGGTTCAGAGTTCAAAAGTCAAAACAAAAATAAAGAAAACCAAACACAAAGCCTTATAGCCCCTATTTGGAATAAGAAATTAAATTAATGATGAAACAACAAAATATAATCCCAATTATCATGATCCCTGTATCCAGACAGTGCTCTGAGTCTAAGAAATGAGATAAGCTAATCACATACCACAGAACAACCAGAAGCACAGTCATAATAAGAATTGGCAGTCAGACTACTGGACAGTTCTTTCAAATCAGCTTTGAGTCTCATTCAAAAACATATTTAGCCCGAACATAGAGAAACAATGAATGCGTAATTGCGTCAAAACTTGTCTTAGTCCTATGATATTCATGAGTTATAGCTGTGCTTGGTATCAATTAGGACAAAGGTAAAACGGTACTGTAGCTCCGTTTGTGGTTCTGAGGACCGGTGTCTGAAGATTTTTTTCTCACATAATTTCTCCCTCTCTCTACTCAGATACATCACACCTCCTCTCATAGGGCCTCTCTCTCCGCTCAGAAACATTGTTCTTGCAAAACTCTCACCGGCGCATACCCTGCACCTCACCTTTTTTCTAGCTATGAAACCGCCAATTTGGGTTATGCAGTATGTGGTTGAAGTTCATGAGATTTTGTAGTCGTTTATGTAAGCAAGCAAGGTATGCCACTTTGGTTTCTAAATTAATCGTTCAGGGTTATAGATTTTGCTTCTTAGTCCTACTCATCTCGTTCTTATCTCACCAACAACAATTCTACTAACACAACCAAACACAATTTATGAACATAACTAAAAAAACACGACAATCATGAAAACTCGGATCACAAAGATAAAGGGGATAAAGAGAGATAAAGAAGAAGGGGCTTACTGGAGATCTCTTGGACCTGTTGGGGAGTGAGCTTAGCAGAGAATCCACTGGCAGCGGTCTTGTAACTGTAGAGCAGAGCCTCCTTGGCAGCCTCCTCACTGCCGAGGACGGAGGCGAGGGTTCGGATGTGGTACGCCTCAGCCTCCTCGTTTTCGTGCGGCCTCTCCGTGTATACGATGTGGACGGCCGATTCGGAAGCGGAAGTGGCGGAGTCGAGGGGAGCAGAAGAAGAAGAAGAGTCGGCCATGTCGATTGTGAATGTGAGAAGGAGAAGAAGAGAAATAATTGATGAAGCTGTGATCATCATGTTTCGGTTCTTATAACGAAACTTGCTTAGTGACCAAGATTTGGGAAAGGGAATGGTTTCTTCATACGGTACCGACATAAGTAACTCCGCTCGCGTCACTTTTATCTATGCTAGATTTCTTTCTTGCCACTTGGCAGCCTGCGCCGCACATCCATTTCTTATTTTGCTTTAATGTTTTTTCTCTAAATATATATAGTTTTGATTGTGCTTTGTTCTTTCGTTTTTAGAACAAAGGATGTCAAATGGTTATAGTTAGACCTCCAAAGTTACTGAGGCCATGTTTGTTTGGCGGAATTCAGGAATCGGGAAAGGAAACCTTTTTTTTTATTTGTGAGGAATCAGAATTGAGGACGTATCGCCATAATGAAAAGGCACGAGGAGGGAATCATGTACTTAAGTGGAGAAGAATTCCATACCTCGGCCGCTAACTAACAAGGAGTTTTCTTCAATATTTTGAGGTAATCATGACTGAATTAAGGTTTTAATGAGCACGTTAGCATTATAAAAGCATTCAAAGATCTTGGAAGTCTGTGAAGGATTGAGAAGCGTTTAGACAACTGTTGAATTCTCTAGAATCCTAGAGGGAGTCAAGACTCGAGACCACACTAAAACTCTCTAGCTAGGATACTCAAGGCATCACTGAGAGATGTATAAATCTTTCGATTTCTCAGACAGCCAGAGACCTATTATTAGGAAAGCACACCTCTCCCATTTGGATCATAAGAAAAACATTGATCTAAAGTCTCTTAAAGCATCTCTTGTAAGTTATCTATATTATTGTCGTTCTTGTCCCTAAGTTCATATGTTGCCAGGACAGACAGGTGGTGGGCTCTATTATATTTTGATTACAATTTTTTACTCACGCATAAACTTTGGCAACACACATGGATGTATCTAGGATTAAAAATTTGTCTAGGCTAATTTGAAGTACTTTTTTTAAATTATTTTTAAAGATAGTTACATGCTAGAACTGAAATAAATAAGTGGAAAATGCATCTTTTTAGAAAAAAAAATAATTAAAATAAAGAGAGTGAACAAAATGGGAGTAAAAAGAAAATTAGATGCAATTTAGCCAAAAAAAAGAGGAGAAATAAATGGAGAAATGAGGAAACCCCTTCAAAAACATGGGCTATGAGAGCTCGAACCTATGCTCTTAGAGGAATTTTGGAGAGAGTTGGAGAGTTTGACAACTGAACCACGGCTACTTTCATCATAAAACTACAAATCTCACTAGCATTAGTTAAAACATTCTCAGGAGGGCAATGACGAAATAGAGCATATATCTCATTACCAAAACCATTACCAACATAATCAAAGAGGAGCTTCTTAATACCAGTTGGTTGCTTGGTAATAATAGTTGAGAATTTTTTATTCTTCTTCTGATAACTTCACCATTTTAGTACCACTAGCACTAGCAACATGTTAGTCATACATCTTTCTATTGTTTTTCAATTGACTTTAAACAATGCAAGTTATTAATCTGAAGCCAATTAAGTACTCATTTTTGTCATTGTACTTAACTCCCTTCCTATTCAAGATTAACTAAGATGAATTATCATCTTTATGGACTATGTTATATATTTAACATGCATGGAACAATGAGACGCAACCCCGCAATCCTAACATAATAGTTTTTTTGTTATCTAGTGTATGGTAAAAGAACTTTTATTCATACCTCCAAAAATGATATTTGGATATCTCTAGTAATTAGACCTTCAACTAACTTTGACAAACAACTAAAATGTTATTTAGACCTTCCTAATTTTCACAAAATAGCCAAGGGCCGATAAAATCAATAAAACTCTATTTTTTGACTTTAAAAACTGATTCAAATCTATTATAATTATATTGAGTATCTCGAGCCTGTTTATTCAAAATCACAGTATAATTAGCAAATACAATTATCTATAATTTATAACAACAAAATGCATTTTAATAAAAAAAAACAAAATACATTCAAACATGCAAATTATAATAAACTGGTAGAATAAAAGAACTAAAAAAACGTCTACAAAGTGAAAACATTATTTTTGTTTGATGCATGTAAATTTATCATAGTTTAGCGAGATGAGGGAGGAGTCTATTTGAAATTATTACGGTAAGAAAAAAAATTGAGAAAATCAAATGAATATATTGAGATTTTTTTATATTATTTATTCTTATATTTGTATGTATAGATAATTTCGCATTGGTTGACAATATCAATTTTAATTTGAAAAAAAAGGAGCTCTAAATGTTGTTTTGCGAGATATGAATAGAAGCACCATTTGACAAATTAAATAAGAGAGCTTCTATTCATACCTCCAAAAATGGTACTTGAACCTCCATTTTTTTCTAGTTAGTTTTGACTTTTGTCAACTCTTATGAAATTACCAAAAAATATATAAGAGTAAATTTTTTATTTTGAAAATATTCTCAACTTACCTATTATAAAATACAAAAATGATTATCTTTTATATTTATCTTTTACATTTTTAGATTATCTTGATTTATGATATCAAAATGAATAAGATGATCTATTTAATTGATTACTTTTTTTATTAACATCAATAGTCTTACTGTAATATGAACTGTCTAGAAATTTTTCATGAACTTCGGTTTGATCTAAAAACAAACTCGTTAATTTGAAACTAAAATATTACATGTTATTTCTACTCCTTGATCAGTTGCATATATATCAACGAAATGATAAAATATATCACTTTTATTATGAATATATGAAGTGAGTAAAAAAGTAAATTAATTTAAGAAAATAGCGTTGTGTGATTATTATGTATTTTTCAGTTGTGTATAATAAATAAATTTAAAGTAGTGTTGAAAAATAATTAATGGATAGTAGTTTGATTTAATATACAAATTAGATTATGAGCATTTTAGGAAAACTATGGAGGTCTAAATAACATTTGAGTTATCTGTAAAAGTAAATTAGAAGTAAACTAAGTAAGAAGGTCTAACTACCATTTTTTTAGGTATGGTATGAATAGAAACCCCCCCATCAAATAAAAATAGTTTTTATATATAAAATTATAGGTCATTGGAAGCAGCTTTTTGAAGTAGCATCATGGTTGCTTTAAAAACTGCTGTATAAAAACACTAGAAAAATAATAATTTATGACATGATAACTGTATAAAAATAAATTTTTACCAAACACAAAAATATAAAACTATTTTATTTTACAGCTGATTCAGCACAACATAAACAAATTTGTTTTCAAAGTCGCAGCAATACCAAACTAGCCTAAGTGTGCTAAAGCATCAGCAACAAAAGTCACCTCAAGAAGACCCCGTAAGTAAAAATGTTATCTCGATAATGCAAAAGATAGAGTCCCAATAGGACAATAAAATAAGAAAAGACAAAAAAAACAATGATTTATTTACAAAAGATGTATATAGTAGTAGCAATTGATCCAATTTTATTTTTTTGGTATTTCGATTAGTTATAAAGGAAAATCAAAGATCCCCCATGTAACGTGTGTCAAAGACTAAATTGAAGGAGACTCAACACTTCTAATGTTGTATGTGTCCATTATCTCTAACAAAAATCAAATTGAGGCCGAACTTTCATACTCTTCTACATTTTCAACAATCAGGTTAATAAGGGTTGGTTTACTTATGCCCAAAATAGGAGTCACTCCACCCGTTTCATTCATATTCAATATTATGTTTTTTTTTGTAAATCAAAACTCATATTTACACATAGATTACTCATGTATAACTTCACATTTTTATACATGGACAATCCTTTTTGTAATAACCTAGTAGTGGTTCCAATTCTTAGACATGTGAGAAAAAATCATTACAGTTATTTTTTTTTTCCAATTTCTGATAACAAGTTAACAAAGAAATGATAATCACTCTCCTCAAAATAAGTTAACAAAGGAATGTGAATCACTCTCTCTCTGTCCCATCGCTTCTCTTATCCATTCTCTCACTTTCCCATTCCCTCATAATCCATTCAAGTTTAGTAAAGAAATTTTTATAAGAAATGACCCGGAGCTGCATTACCAAGTACCAACCACCAAACGATCAGTGGTGGTGTGGAATTCTAGAATATGGACATGAATTTTGCAAAGTTGAATGTCATAACGAAAAAGAAAAAGAAAAGAAAATCCCCCCATTCAAAAAAAGAAGAAAAGAAAATCCCAAAAATTATTCGTACCGGGCCTACAAAATTGTCAAAACAGACTGGGCTTTTGGGTTCACCAAAACAAGAGAAAGGCCCGCTTAATATGCCACGTCCACACCACTATATAATCGAAACAAAACCCTAGCCTCTTAACCAAAACCCTCTGCTCTCGTCGCTGCTCTCTCTGCTCTCGTCGCTGCTCTCAAAGCTCAGGTTCTCTCTCTCTCTCTCCTTCACCAAAACTAGGGCTTCCTTCTCAAACTAACAGACCTAAATCCTTCTAATCTCCACCAAACAACTCATTTCGTGGTTCAAATTCATCTTATCATTTATATTCTGTAAATTGTTGATAGAAGCTGTTATACTATTTACTGTGCTGATTTGGTTTGTGCTTGTTTCCCTGTAAAGATCATTGGGTGGAGTAGTGTGGACTTCTCTTCCTGTTAAGTTCTTTCCAGAGGCACGTTTTCTGTCCAGCTTTCTGTTTATAATATGTTTTCTGTTTATAATATGTTACTTATTGAATGAGTACTAGTGGGGAGGCCGCGCTCTGCAGCGGCATATGCTAGTGTGAATTACATATTGAAATACAGAATGTAAAAGTTAATTAGTAATTACAAAGGAAAAACATACAAATGCAAACAAAGGTTGATTAGTTTATTTGGTTGGAAAATTAAGAATTTCACTTACTCATCTGATTAGAAATCTACAAATACATAATTAACATAGATGTTCTTTTTTACATTCCAAAAGGTAAAAGCTGGAGCATGAAGCACAGTATTTTCATATTTCAAAGTCCATTGCTTTTCACTGTCTTTTCTTTCTCATCGTGTTCTTCTCTGTTATTCCTTTTCCTCTTACTCTTCTTAGACATCTTCCTCCTCTTGTTCATCTCACTCTCCCTCTCACAAAAACATACAAATAGCTTGATTTTTTCCTTAAAGTAATATAACATAATACCTGAACAAAATAATGGTACCACCGGCATGTATAGAGAGCAAAAATATTATTCAGGCTTAACTGTTGATAAAGGTCAACTGTTAGCTTAACAATGTCTTTTTAAGCTTAATTGGAAGCCTTTGTGCTGCACGATACATACCACAGAAACTAAACAAATTACTTATATCAATTAGATGACTTTTATTTACATGTTTTCTTATTTATTTGGCATATCCTGCCAATATTATTATAATATAAGAAGACATACGCATTAGATGCCCTGCTTAATATCAAGGTTAGAACAAACATGCTGTTATCTTATATATCAGTAGTATATTGATGCAGCAGCAAAAGGCTACACACTCTCACAATGTATGTACACCTCCTCACTGAAAAAAAAAACAATTGGAAAACTACCATCATAAGAAAAATTGCAAATCCAGTTCCTTGTGACCATTCTTAATAAAAAGCAACTAACAATTTGATATCAACAAAAACATATTTTACTATAGTATTATCTTCATTAGCTGGAATAGAACCGGATCACAATTTCTTACTCAAGGCACCTCAGTTAATGAATCACCAAGCATGAATCCAGAAACAAACCAAACCATAAGAAAATAATCAACACTCTTTCATGAAATGTGAAACCACACTCACTCTACAAACTACAAACCACTTGAATAATAACACTAAAACCCTAATCGGCAATTCAAAACCAAAATTTGCTACCATTGCCAACAAATTTTACTCAAATTTATTCCCATTATGATTCCAGAAAATCACATTAAAATCTCATTAGACCAAGAAGGAGATGAAAGATATAGCAAAAATACAGACAAACTTGGAACAAATCCCTAAATCAGAAAACTACCACAGTATTTCATATGATCAATAATCTCACAGTTCACCAATGTAAACACAGTTTGAAAAACCTAGCCATCTACTAAATAAATAAAAAATAGAACTCATTCAATACAAAAAACGCAAGCATACCCGATAAGCTTCTCAGTCCTCTTCTATGACATGTTGCAAGAGCCTTGCAATTGTTTTTAACCCCTTGAGGTCTCAATTGTTTGGGTTAACTTACCAAGATGTGTGCAGTGTGATAAAAACCAGCATGCCTGTTTTTAAATGAAAGTAGTCAATAACAACTATTCATATTTCACCACTGTGTCTATAATTAGAAAACAATGATATGACATAAGATTTATAAGTCATCATGAATCCAATGGATTGCATAATATGCTCGAGTTCATTTTTCAGGTTGCCCTTGCACGTCGTTTTTTTTTCATTCAGCAAGATTTTATAGTCATTTAAATATATTGAAAGTCTAACCAGCAAATTTGGCACCAGATCCTTATACTTTGAATCCCCAACATGTTCAACCTTTCAACCTCTGCAGAATCATAAAACATATTGAACATCACATTAACCCAGGCAACAAAAGATTTTGTTAATATAGTTCAATAGTAGATTGGCCATTGAAAATAATAATGATAGTTGTTTTGATTTGATAGTTATAAGTTAGATATTGACTGCTATTTCAAAATACAGATGCTACATTTCTTCTCTTCTTCAGTGGTTTCTTAATTCAATCCTAAATGATACTGATAATTCCAATGATCAAGATACTCTACCTTCTTCAACTTTTCATTCATCATTTATCAGCATTAAGGTTCTCTTAAGTAACCTGAGAGTACACAGAAGAAAATGTCAATTGTAACAAATTTAGATGAGAAACATACAGCAAGCCTATAACCTAAAACAAACCATCAAATTACAATAAATTGTTGGTCAATGCCAAAAATACACACAGCCTGAATGAAAATCCACTCACTATCCTGAATTGTCTCAGAATGAAATTACTACATAGAAACAAAAAGCTACGCCATGAGGAATTAGCACCCTTCAATGTCCCTGTAAAAGAAAAACTATCAAAAGGGTGGTAAGAACGATACCAGAACTTAGAATTTACAATGGAATGAAGGGAATTATTATCATTGTTGTTAACTGAACATGCCTTTAGACTTCAGGGGTCGGCATTTCATTTACTCAGGTCAAATTCTGTATTCTGGTGGCATGCAACAACAAACAATATAATTAAAAAAAACAGAGACAACTCAGGTAAGCCAAAAAAGAAGATGAAAGCAATTTTTTCTTTGATTTATTTAAAACCACTATAAAATCAATGCGAGTTTTCTTTATCTAAGTACATTGCAGATAAAGATCATAACTTCAGCTAAAATTGAAACTCACATGAGCAACCAATTGACTGATACGCCACTTTGCTATCTTACCTTAACCTAAATTTAATATATATATATATATGAAATTCTATTTTATACGAAATTCTATATGTAGTTTAAAAGTAAGAAAAAGCAATACTCCCCCATTGTTGTATGCTGACAGAATCCATAACATTGTGTACTTATCTAACTCTACTGATATGCAGGATCTATTATAACAAAATAAAATGTGTAGTGTAACACAAATGAGTAATCTTTTTATCTATGAATGTGCTTTCTTATTCGTTTTATTTGGTTCTATACCGTTCAATTATTATTGTTTTTAACTCTTGTAAAACCAACTCATAAGTTTGAATCACAAATATGGAATGATTAAAGACTTTACATAGACAATACAGAAGCATCATATATATCCAGTAGCAAATTGTTTGAGTTCAGTACCTTTGTTTGTTAGCATCATATAGGTGAATTAACTTCCACTCCGGCAACAGTTACTCCTGCCCAAGGCCCCAACCATCATTGACAAAAATATAATTAGAATGAAGATCAATCATAACAAAAGATACCAAACAATAAAATACAAAAACTTACCTTCCTTATCATTAACACTATGAAAGACTCCACTGCCTTCTCCATCATCAAAACTATGAGGCCCTTTGAATCTGATACAAATAATAAAAGCAAAAGACATCAGGCAGTAATGAGCAAATGACACAATTAACCAACCATACAATTGAGAAAAGCACTAATTCAAGATTTGTTAAGAATATAGCCTCACCAATATATGCAATCTAACCTTCTGTAGAGGAGGGTGGATCTCAGAGCAGCCACACAAAACCTGTCAATATAAGAATATTAGAAACTTTCAATATCCAAAAGTGACAAAGATATCAAAAACATTTCTCTAGATAATTCATATTAAAAACAATTCCCAGGACATGGTTCCTGCACACCTTTAAAATAAACGAAAATGATCACAAAAAAGAAAGAATAGCAAATCCAGATGTTTGCAAAGGAAACCATCAGTACCCAACAACAATTTTCTCATTCTAAGATGACCCGAACACCTGGCATTGTTACAATATAAATTTCTCAATTCAATTCTTAGCCATTCAAATCAAGCAACTATAAACTATTGTCATATATATATGATGATGATCCCGCACCGAAATAAATTAGTGTTCTACTGTTAGCAGCTGCTGATCTTTATCCCTCAGTTACATACTATAAAGTATTTTAAGGGTTTTCTTCTTTTGATATGAGAAAAAGTGAGAAAATTTAACAAAGTTTTGGAAGAGAGTGAGAGAGACGCAAATTCAATCCAAACCCATCAGAAAGTAAACATACCTGGGGAAAAGAGAAAAAGCAATTTGGAAAAAGGAGAAGAGAAATCTCATATGCACAGGGCAACACTATCAATATCAAAATCGTTACCTTGGCAAGTTGAAATTAGTCAGGTAACCCTTGTTTAGCTTTTGCAAGAAAACGAAATCCCTATGCCCAAACTCTGCAATCACAAATTAAAAGTTTAAGCGCATTATACAAACATCAATGAGATATTAATTGGTACAATACTTGCATACACATTCATCATGTATATCACGCTCTTTGTCTTCTTTGTATAAAAAATCATAAAATTTTAATTGAGAACAGAGATCAAAAGAGAACACACAAACCCAGAAAAAAGGTCAGTAAGATACAGAACAAAATATTTCCACTGAACACATATGAATTATGCCACCCGATTCTCCATTGAAACAATGGACCACAGAAAACATGGCCCATTAAACTAATTCACCAACAACAAACACAGTAAACCAATTTTCTATTTCAATATGCCTTATAAATTATATACCTTTAATGTTGCTTTGTCAACTGATCCTTATAGTTCTCTAATACACGAAGCAAATGCCACAGGAGAAGATGAGCATCTTGTTCTAATGTTGGTCTTATCTTCTCATCCGACTCATTCTAGTCATAATTGACCATGGTCACTCATGACTGCCATTGCAGGTTCCACACGTGGTATCTCAACTACATGGGTTTCACTGAGATGGATACCCGTGTTATATTTACTACTGTAAAAGAGCCTATCCAGAAGCTAGTTCTGTGTCAAGTAGTGTTTTTAGTACTGATTAACTATGCTAGTTTTTAAACATGAAATTGTAAAGAAACTAAGAAAAATTGACAAATCTGATTGGTTCCGTTGCAACAATAACAAAAACTACTTTCACCCCTTCAAACATCTTCACCAGTGGAAAAAAAACAAAAAAGAGGGAAAAAAAATTTCCACACTATACCAAGCTCCAACAATAAACAATGTTATACATGAATAGAGAAATTAAAAAAACACAGTAGTGATAACATGAACAAATTACAAAGTTGCAAGAAGAATAATCAGCAGAATCCATACCTTGATGATCAACTGAGTTAACCCAACCAACAATGTAATTTCTTTACCCCTATCACTAATTTAAAAGTAGAGAAAGTCAAAGAACGAATAACCAACAACCAATTAGAACCCAATAAAAATAAATGATCTATCACCAAACATCAAAGCAAACCTAACACAGACGAAACTCAAAACCAATTACAAAGTTCGAAAAACCTAGATATGAGCGATCCCCTTACACCCCGAAATCTAGCAAACACTAATTAAAAAGCTCAAAAAATCGAATTCAGCAAACCCCAATTATACCCAAAAAATTTCATAACCATCGTACCTCTTATAAAAGTATGTTACAGCTCTAAAGATCCAATAACCATACCACTGGAGCAGATCCAGCAATTGGAAGAAACTAAATTAAGACTTGCAAAAAGTGACAGTTCCGAACGCAGCAATAAGAACCAAAAATGATTACAAAACATATTGAAAGCCAATGGTCTCATCAATTGGAAAACAAAAAACCACAGGCCAATCGAACCAAAATAGCAGTACAATAAAATAATCATAGTACAATAAAAAAGACCAAACAAACTCAAAAAGAATCGAGCAAACAACAACGAAACCAAAAAAACCAAAACAAAATCAAACAGAATCAATCACACACAACCTTAAATTCCAGTTCCAGATAAATTCTATGAAAAAGAAACTCAACCCACCTCAAATAGAGAGAAGAAGACAGAGGCAGAGAGCTTTTGGAGAATAAAATGCAGTTGCAGACGACCCAAAGAAACCCCCAATTCTTCTCTCACACACCAATGCTGCCACCACGAAGAGCACAAGAAAAGAATGAGTGAAACAACTCAAACAGAGAGCAGACCCAGCCGTCCTAAACACTATTTTCTCTCAGATCGTAGCACCTCCCCCTTCAATTCTTCAACACTAAAACAGGTGGTAAAGCATGCAACCACACAAAAAACCCGCGAAGCCCAACAAATAACCCGAACCGGTGGCATTTTTTGCAATTAAAACGAACCTCATGTGAACAGTACTCGCCGTGAACAGTAAAATCCACCGACGCTTAATAGTAGGGAAATTACATTTAGATGCAGCGGTACTTTTTGTTTACGATACAGTTTGCTGTTTAAATGTTATCTGCAGGAGAATTATGAATTTCAAAAATGTTCTTCATAAGCACAACTAAGAAGTATGGTATGCATGCTTGCCTAGACAAACTTCTTCTCTCCAGATTTTGAAGTCATAATTCATAATTGGATTTTATAAAAAAAAATGGATACTATTGAAATGACTCAATGGGAATATTTTTGACATGTATAGAGTAATCACTTGAATTTAATAGAGTAATCAATTATGGGAATGAAGATGAATTTGAATTACAATCAGCAACTATAATTAAGGAAGATTTGTGTACTCATATTAAAAGGGTAACATAGTCAATCTATGGTTCACATTGGGTGTAGATTAAAAAAAATTATATGTGGATCTAATTTCAAAGAGTATCTCCATTATTGGGCTTATCTCTAATTTTCTCAACAAATTATAACTTCAAGATAAACAAACTGAACAAGACAACTAATTTAGCCAAAATATCATCACATTTCATAAGCACCTTTTCATGTGATTAGTTTAACTTTTAAGGGAAAGGCTCTAACAAAAATATATATATTGGCTATTAAGTTACTTGTTTCAGAAATAGATCCAAATCTGTGATCCTATAGGAAAGTTGGTCTCATCTGATTAGCAATAACGTACTCAATGAGCATTGAGCAATCCCTGAACATGAATCAAAGTCGTACTGCGAGCCAAGATCAATTTCTTCCAATTTCTCACTCACAGTACTAGACTACTAGTCTTCCCACCTTTGGCACAACTTCTTCAACATCATTCTCTTCATTAATTTACTTTCCTCGAAACTATTAAGCCTCCCACCATATATATATTTACACACCACCATACTATTTCTCAGTCTTATAAATTAAAACTCCACTCGGAATAAATAGCATCTTCTGCATCACCACCAACTCCCTCACTTAACTTCACCTCAATCTGGAGGTGGCTTATTACCACCTACATTGTACTCAATGCTCTTGACATTATTCGTCCCCACAAAAAGAGCCAGAGATGCATCTTGTATTCTTTGTGAACTAGCTCTAGATCCTTGCAAGTCCAATAGGGGTAAACTATTTTGTTCAGCGAGAGTTCAAGTACTTCTTTGTCAATTTCAACAAGCTGATCGTGATCGATGAACCTTCTTCTTCAAAGTTTGCTTCAGGACCTCCTCAGTTGCACCATATCTCTTCATTATCTTCTACTAGAATTATCACGCTTAGTTTTTTCTTAAAAAATAAAACAAAAAGGAGATAGATTTTCATTGTCCAAACTACCCTAATTGAGTTTTACATTTTACACCTAGTGTCCTCTTGTTTCTTCGACGCAGTCTCTCACTCCCATTATGTTCTTTTTTTCTACACTTCACCATAAGCTTTTCAGAGACTCTTCGAATCCATTGAGCCAATTCAGAACTCAGGTACTTCTAATCTCACAGTCTTCCCCAATTTTTATTCTTCTCCTTTCTCTCAGCTTCTAGGGTTTAATATCTTATCCTCATCTACCTCCAATTTCCCCAAATTTTCAACTTTTGATTCTTGGGTAGTCGAATTAACACGATTATATAATTGGGTTTAGCTTGGAATTGCATATTTAGATTCTTTAATGATTTGGGTTAGTTTTGATGTTGCTGAGAAAATGATGATTGAGTTTTTGGTTGGTTTTTTCAGGAGCAGAGTTGGTGAAAATGGAAGCAAAGTTTTTCAAGTTTCTTAAGATAGTTGGTGTGGGTTACAAAGCCAGAGCTGAAGCTCAAGGGAGGTTGCTGTTTCTGAAATTGGGTTACAGTCATGAGGTTGAGTTGATTGTGCCGCCTGCTATTCGGGTCTTTTGCTTTAAGAACAATGTGGTTTGCTGCACCGGAATCGATCAGGGGAGGGTGCACCAGTTTGCGGCTGCCGTTCGGGGCTGTAAGCCGCCGGAAGTGTACAAAGGGAAGGGGATAATGTACATTGATGAGGTTATAAAGAAGAAGCAAGGGAAAAAGTCCAAGTGATTGATTCAATGTCGTAGACTTTATCTTCCTTGGATGTGGTAATGTTGTTGCCTTTAATTTATCATCAGAAAACCGCTAGTGTGGTTTGGGATCTTTTTTTTCAGACTATTGTTATTTGAAATATCAATTTCTTAGTTGAGCCCTTATTTCTTGCACAATAGAAGCCAACTTCACAACATATAAGAATTTAAATAGTTTACATGAGGATTAACTTATTGTTGGTCTGGATGAACCTATAAATTAATAGCATCACATATACCAGATTTAATAGAGTTCCAGTCATGGTAGGAAAGCCTAAAACTTGCGTATCTGTGCTTTTGCTTTGGTTGCGATGTAAGATTAAGGAATGAGCTAGGTGAATCCTATCTAGTGAATCAGGTAGTTATGTTAGTGTCCACTAATTCACATTCTGATGGTATTGATTTAATAAAAAGGCTTCAAAGTTACAATTCCCCTCGTAAACTTGTTTCACTGTTAGGATAGTTGTGGAAATGTGGCAAATTGTGTTATTATCATGTATAGATATGTACGTTAGAGCTCAGATAATAGAAAGTGTTCAGATTTATACATTTATAAAGTTGTTCAGATAATAGAAAGTGTTCAGATAATAGAAAGTTTAGATTTATACATTTATAAAGTTGTCAATAGCGTTCTTGAGGTCTTCATATGCGATGTTTAGGCAAAGAGCTTTCTATCTTTTTGAAATATGTGAATACTTGATTTGATCTATATTCATTATATTTAATTGTGATTTCATCTACATGTGTTCCTGACAGAGCCTAATTTGCTTCCTAGTCTGAAAATTTTGATTCTTTTTAGTTTTATATTTTTTTAGATTTACACTATGTGGTTGTGTAAGTAGAAGTTGGGCTGGCTGTTTTAGTACTTATTTTTTGACCCAGAATTGTCTCCGATGATTTTTTATCATGCTTAGAAGCTACTTTTCTTTTTGATAAGAAAAAAGGTTATGAATTTTTTTTCTTGTATATGAATGATATATAATCTCCTAATGTTTGTAATCTGCTGACTTATAACTCCATTCATTAACTTACTTCACAGTTCATGGAACGGTCTCATTATGCATCTATCATGTATAAAGATGTGTATATAAGATCTCAATTGACAGAAAGTGTTCTTTAAACCTTGAAGTAAAAAAAAAATCTTGACACTAAAAATAAAACACCTTGAAGTTCCATTGCCTATTCATAAATGATGTTTAGGCATATCTAAGATTTCCCTTTCTATATATATTTGTGGATTCATCTTTATTTGTTCCCGGACTATGCCTTTTTTGCTTCTGGAGAACATATGATGTTTTTGAGATTTATACTCTTGGATATAGGTGTAAGTGTACGTGTACTATCGAAGCTGAGCAGACTTAGTACTTTTTTTTAAATTGATTTTTTAAAGGATTTCTATCGTGCTTTGTGGCTGCATTTGGTAGTTGAAAAGAAAACATTGTGGTTTTGCTTTTTTTGAAATGAATAAGCTCTATTTGTCATTAAGTAATAAATTTTTGTGTTTTACTTTTCATAACATTGGTAACAATACCAGTTTTCAAAAATAGTTAAATTAAAAATCCTCAATACTTCTCATGGGGGGCTGCTAGGATTGAAGTAGCTTGAAGTTGTAATAGGGAGGAAAAGTAGTTCATAGATGTCTGGTCGCTTAATGTTTGAGTAATTTGGTTGACTAATGTTTCTTCTATTCAGTATTGGAAATGTTTTCTGTTCTGCTGTATATTTCTGGATTGATGATGCTTTTGTGTTTAACTTTAATTAAAATGGTGGACACTGGTTAAGCTTGTGTTGCAAATTTGATTGCTAGAGTTTGGACGGTCTATGAGGTGCCAATTGACATGTGGATGCCTGAGATTTTTGTTTGTATGAAAAAGTGATAATTATGACATCTAAATATATTCATATATGTTGAATGAGTAAACCCTGGCACTCGCAGTTTCGATGTAACTCTTTGGCATTGTTGTTATTAGGTACTTTCCCAGTCTAGGATAAGCCAAAGACTGAGTGCATAAGTAGCTCTCCAAGAACTTGGGTGACCACCAATTGTAAAAATGTAGACTAGATCTTACGTAAAAAACATTATATGTACTTTTAGTTTTTTTTAGGAACTTTAGTGATCTCTTTGAATGCATTGTTTACATACCTCTTTTTACATGTTTTTGTTTTTTTTGTCCCAAACACTTTTTTCCTTCCAAAAGTTATTCTATACTCATAGTTTTGATACTTTGCCATGTTGGCATCAATTTTGACCTTTAGATTGTTACTTTTAATAACAGTTAACAGTTCATGTATTGCCAACACGTCAAAGTACTGATACTTTGAGTATGTAAGATGTTGCCCTTTTTGCTCCTATAAAGAATTTGTTTAGCATATTCATTGCTACTGGTACTGCCCAAACTATTTCTGGAATTGGTTTAGTGTTTTGTGTTCTTTTTGCAGTGGCACTCTGTACATTTTCATTTATTCATTTGTACGATTCAAAATCATGTTACTCACAGAATCAAAGGAGCTACACTGCCTACACAGTATTGGCTTTTGCGTTTGGTATTTATAAATATTATTTACCTGCCGGTTTTAAACACCTAACTAATATACGGTATGTTTATCCTTTTCTTTTCTGGAGAATATAAACATCCCATATCTCAGTCACCCTAGATGTTGGAACTTGCAATTCGGATACTAGAAAGAAAAAAGTTTATCTCAGTCATTCTGATACTATCCACCGACCTTTATATGGACGAAAATATATCTAAGATGGAACTTAGTTTGCAGGTTTGAAGGATACTTCTTGCATGTTGATCTGCCAGCACTATTTGGATTCAGAGAAAGAACTTGAAGATCACACTTCCAGCCATATCGTTTTTCACTGCAAGACTAATACCAATACAAAGCAAGATCAGATGCAACTCCTTTATATAACAAAGAGATTTGTGTCACCAAATCTCTGATCAGTTATAATTTCTCCACTGCATATCCAATAACACTAGAGAAACATCACGTTCTAACCAATAGTAAAGGGCACCAGGCGAGTGACACAAAATTTTACGGAAGATTTTAGGAGAAGGTGCAGCCCTTATAGTAAATTTACTATAAAACCTTATAGAGAAATTAGAAAATTAGAAAAGTGAACACCAGCAGCTGCAACATGGGGCTTCTTCATCAAAGCCAAGTTCGAGTGTTGATACTGAGGATGGTAGTTGGTGCCCAGGCCTATTTATTTGGATGAGATCGGAAGGCAGATAAAGTAGTGGTTTATTGGACGTGGAAACTCTGCATTATGTTTCTTGAAGTGGAAAGAATCAGATTGTTGCATGATGTGCAGGGTGAAATGGAGCCAGAACAATTGGTGAGGAGAAGCTGGGCCAGTTTAACTTGGCTGTTTATGACGATAAGGAAGAGTGAAGAAGACTGAAATTAGCATTAATGAAACATCGTACGTATTCTCTCGTACTCCATAGTGGAATATTATAGCTATTATTCATGGCTAAAACCAAGATTTTAGAAAGAGAGTCTGCATACTTTGCACACTGAATAGTCTTTTGTTTCTTACTTCTTAATTTTGTATTCTTGAACACTGAGGAATTACTTAAAATATATATGTATGTGTGCTTTCCAGGCCTGGTCAAAATGTGAATAATTTACGTGGCAAAGAGCTTGATATAGATGAGACATGATGACTCAGTATACGCTTCTTCCAATCCATATTCCCGATTTTGTGGAGTCTTTAAATAGTAACAAGCATAAATCTTTGAGCTGTGATGATTAGAGGAAGTTATGATTCGAATCTTTGTAGGTGGAAACTTCAGCAGATGTTTGTAGTTGATAATGCATAAGATTAGACTCGATATGTATGTTAACAAGATTTTTGGCCAAGATAAAGATACTTGTGAAATTGGTTGAATCCCTCGAGTATATAATTGATGGAATTGGCCTTAGTCCCTTTTTTTATGCATCTGATATAAACCAACTTCTTCTTTCTCCAAAGATGGTTACAGTAATCGGCATTTTCATCATTATAGGGCTTCAGCAACTCAGAAGGGTGCACATACGTTGAGGGAGCACACGTAAACAATTTTCATCCTGATTCATATTGTTGTTACTTTATATGGTATCTGTTTGGAGCAAACACAGCAGATAGTAGTTTAAATCTCTAAACTCATTAGCATGGCCTCTGTATTAGCTATAAGCATAAGCAGATGATAGGCTGCATATATAGCTCTCGGATGACCAGGGTTCTTGAAATGCTGCAGCATGCATTATTTCGATGACTTCTCAGTGGAAGGAAGCTCAACCTTGTGAAAGGAAATTCAAACTCATCATCAGAACAAGTCTCCCAATGCATCTATGTTTCTGGAAGCAAATAACAGATAGTGACTTCAGTTAGTTCAGTTGAGGGCATTTGAGCCTTTAAAGGGATAATCGAAAAGCATGTTCAGTCATCTGATATGCATCAAAATTTGGAAGAGCATTCAACAACCTAGTTCACCCCAGTGTCAAAAGTTTAGTCATCCATAAGATCAAAACAAGTTGCAGCAAGAGAAAGAATTACAATTTAAGTTGTAAGTTGAACCAATTGACATTCCTTTTTAGCGTGTAAAGTTTCGAGATTTAACAACCCATCGCATTCCTTTTATGATCAAAGTTCTGACTCCTAACAAGCTGGTTGTCTAAACCCGAGTCTCCAATCCCTACCAGTTTAAGTTTCCAATCTATTTGAAGCAGCATATACCTATACCTGAATAATACCAGAATCGCCATTAATTATCTTAGCCCATATGTGATATGTAGTAGTTAAATTCAAGACAAGCACAGGTTTGCTTTGTATGTCAAGAGCAATAACATCTAAATCAAAAGGAAAACAAGTAGACATGTCGATTGAATGATTGAAACAGAAGTTGGGAAAGAAAATATGGCATAGTGCAAGATTACAGAAAGTGAAATGCCAGATGTAAAGTAGGCAATGACCCAGAAAGACAACAATAACAGTGTCGAGATAAAGATGATATAAAAAAAAGAAAGCATGAGTCATGGAGGATTGGAGAAAGAGAGAGTCAGAAACCTCGTGCGGAAGTGCCGCTCATCGAAACCAAAGATGGTACTGCGTTTGCACATCGCTTATCATCATCCTCTCTCTCTCTCTCTCTCTCTCTCTCTAAATCAATTCATACTAACAATCATCGATAAAAAATAAAATAAAAACCAAACAATCAAAAAAAAAAACTGGAAGAACATGGAGGCTGAGCTCCAACTCATGGCGTTACCCCCTGCTTTTAAATAAGACTAGGGCGAGCTCCCGTTGGACCCAAAAGAAACCCAACACAGCGTATCAACCCGGCCCAATTTGGCGCAAATATATAGTTTTGTTATTTCTTAATACAATTTCGTACAATAATCAACTTACACACTAAACTGAGCTAGGATTAGGTTTTGGAACGATGGGGAGGGGAAAACAAAGGTTGGCCCGGAAGAAGAGGCTGGAAAAGCAAGAGAAACAGATGTATATCTGTACTTCTGAGATCTCAAGTAAAGATAAACTTGGATATCGTGTTCAGGCAATCGGATTGAGCGACTTGTGCAAGTTTTCTGATAAACCCGAACCCATTCTTTCTTCCAAGTTACTCCACCAAGTTGCTTTTCTGCACGGTGAGTAAAGGTGTGGCTCATACATGTTTGCATAGCCAAGGTCTGATTGAGGCAAGTTTGGATAAACAAGTTTGTATATATATATATATATATATATATATATATATATATATATAACAAACACATTTATATGTGTTATTCTAAAAACTAAAGGAATTTAGTATATTTATTTCATAAGGTTTTCAATATATTTGCATTATTCAATACTGATATAATGCATAAAAGATAATACTGTTAGTATTAGTCTTAAACTCGATTACAAAGTATCGAGTATGCGCAAGAATATGAGCTAACGTATTCAAATCGTGGTCTAATAATACTTACAAAAAGAAATTTTCTATCTTTGAAAGTATGTACCTTACCATCATTGGTTTATAAAGAGAAATATTAGAAGAAAAATTGAATTAATTTTAAGTTAATATAACCTTAGAGTACTAAATAGTTGATACTAAATTTTCGGGTATTACAGTCTGTCCCCAATAACTTGATCAGGAATATCACATTCAGCAATAGGAACAGATAACACTTGAGAATTTATTTCTTGAGGGAGATTTTCACCTAACATGATCATATTTCAGCTACCATCAATCCAAAAAATCAGTCACAACAGAGTTAGTATTAAAAGTATCATGATTAATAGCATGGTTGAGAAGGATACCAGAAGGAGCCCAATTATCAGTTCAAAATTTAGTCTGAAAACCATTGCCAACTCTCCAGGTAAGCCATTTTTCGCAATAAATTAGCCACATACACAATACCAGACCAAGTACTTGAGCACTGAGCAGGCTTTTTATAAGAATTATGCAGGAGAGAACCAGAATGCAGATACTTCCTCATATAAATCTCGCTCCAAAGCCCTTGGTTTTTTTGGACAACTCTCATCCCCAAGCTTTAACAAGCATGTCCATGTTCATATTAGCTGACTTTTCTAATCCCCAAGCCTCCAAAGCCCTGCTCAGTATCGCCCATAGAAAACCCTTATTGAGTTTATCCAGCTTGTCATAAATTGACATAGGAAGCTTAGCAGTTTGCATTGCATAAATTGGAATGGAATCATTAACAGATTGAATCAAAGTTAATCTTCCAACCATACTAAGAGTTTTACTTTTCCAACTAGCCAACCTGGCTTGAAACTTGTCAACAATACTAGCATATGTGTTCTTATTAACTCTTTTATGAAGCAGAGACATACCAAGGTAAGTTCCTATATCACCAGTTAGCGGAGAGCCACATATCTTGCTTATTTCCTCAGCAATCCTAACTGAGACATTAGGAGATACAAACACCATAGATTTCTAAAATCTCACAGTTTGTCCCGAGAGACCACAAAAGATGTTCATACATTGCTTCATCCCTTTAGCATGAACACTGCTAGCCTCAACAAAAAGAATTAAATCATCTGCAAAGAATAAGTGGGAGACAAAATGCTCATTTGTATAGGATTGAATTGGGAACCAATGTTTGGAAACAACCACAGTTCTAATAAGATGAGATAATGGGAGAGAAAGTCCACCTGCCTAATTCCCTTGCCCCCTTTAAAAGGCTCCGATAATTCACCATTTACGATAACTTGATAGCTAGCAGAAGTAATACAACTCATAATAAACTTGATAATATTGCACGGAAGTTTGACCTCATAAAGAACCTGCTCAATGAAACTCCAGCTGAGTTTGTCATATGCTTTCGAAATATCAATTTTCCAAGCCATGGAGCCTTTAACACACTTAGAGTTCTTGCATTTATATAAGATTTCTTGAGCAATCATAATGTTGTCAGAGATATGCATTACTGGAACAAAGCTAACCTGATTAGGGCTAATCCATTTTTCCAACACAGGTCTAATTCTGTCAACAATGATCTTAGAGATAATCTTGTAAACAGTACAACAAAGGCTGATAGGGCGAAAAAGGTGCATACGTTGAGGGGCTGTCACTTTCGGGACAAGAGTGATAAAAGTATGGTTTAGACCGGGAGGAATAGAACCCGAATGAAAAGCAGTGGTAACAACTTTAATAATCTTAGAGGAACACATGGGCCAGTGTTGTTGGTAGAATAAAGCAGGAAACTCATCAGCTCCAAGAGCTTTCATCTTACCAATTATGAATAAGGCACTATGAATTTCCTGTCTAGAAACATCTCTGCCAATTAAAAGTGACTTTGCAGGAAGAGTATCAAGAAAAAGAATAGGAATATGAAACCTGAGATCCAAGCTACATTCAGCCGCAAAAAGATAAGAAAAGAAATCCACAACAGTTTTCTTCATCACAGTTGGATCAATAGACCACGTACAAAGGAGTCAAACAAGCCATCTATCTTATTTCTTCTCCTCCAAACCACGGTGGTTAGGTGAAAGAAATTAGTATTTCTATCACCATCTTTTAACCATTTGTCCCTTGATTTCTGCTTCCAAAACAGAGATTCAGCATCTCTAATTTTTTTCATACTTTGCAATTAACTCCTCAAGAACGTGAAGAAAAGTATTATTACCTCTAGCCAAACACTTCTGGATCCCACAAATTATGGCTAAAAGAGTTCTTTTCTGCTTAAAGATATTACGAAAGACCTATTTATTCCAAATATTGAGAGAATAAGACAAATGTTGAGTTTTTTTGGAAGAGATCACCACCACAATTGTTCCATGTGTCAGTCACCTTATCAATATAGCTTTCATGTTGCATCTACATAGCTTGATGATATGAGCACTTTGTGCGACGTTCTTAACATATTTTTATCTCAATTTGTACTTTGCTTAGCCTTTATTGTTGTACTATTGAGTCATTGAGTCGTAGTTAGAGTCTTGGGCGGTATTAGATGCATTTTTGTGCTTACATGAGTTAAAAACGCAGAATTGATCTAGAGTCGTAGTTTGAGTAGGAATCCTTATAGGACTAAGAAACGTAGTTGGATTAGAAGTTTTCATCTTTCTACGTTTTGGTCGTATTGGCGATATTTTGAGAATCATATTTGCATTATGAATCCATTTTAGACTAGAAAACGTACCATTTGGGAAAATTTTAATTGAACTTAAACTTTTATCCCGTAACTTTCCTAATCTTACTCTCCTATTCTAGTAACTTACTTAATCTTTTTATATGAATCATCTTGTCTTTTATTATTTTTAGATTGTACAATGAAGGAAAAAAATATAGAAAAAGTCAAGCAAATGAGGAAAATAAAGAAAGAATGAGACACCTAGAAAGGAGAAAAAAAATGAATTTATCAAATGAGATTACACCCACCAATGACAACAATAAGTGAAAGAAAAAGAGAAAGAAAAATGAAAAGAATAAAAAGAGATAATGTAAAAGAGAAAGAATGAGACACCTATAAAGGAGAAAAAGAAGTAATTTTTCAAACGAGATTGCACCACCAATGACAAAAATAAGTGAAAGAAAAAGAGAGAAAGAAAAAGGAAGAGAACAAACATAGATAATGCAAAAGAGAAAGAATGTGACACCTACAAAGGAGAAAAAGAAGGAATTTATCAAATGAGATTGCACCCACCAATGACAAAAATAAGTGAAAGAAATTGAGGAGAAAAAGTCCAAGCTATAATATTTAAGGAGCCAAAACTCTTCTATAAATCGCACATCATTCATAAAGAAAAATTATCACTTCTCATTTGCATTGAAGAGCCAAAACTCAACCAAAATACTACCTCAAACATCCTTCACCAAAACAGCAAATCATTCTCCCCCATATACAAATTTCATCTTCACCGAAATCATCATTGAAGACACACCTCCAAGGTTCCTACAACGTGTGATTCTCGCAACATATCTCCACGGGTTTGTTCATTTGCATTCAAGACACACCTCCAATACTTTGTCTATGAAGATTGTAGTATGATGTTTGTGTGCGATTATTGTTTTGTATTAAGAATCAAAATTTTCAGATTGTTTTTTTGGATTTTTGGATCTTTGCCGAATTGATGGTTTCCTATAATTAATGAGTTTGTATTTCTATTGTTGTGTTCTGATCATCTTTCTCATACTTTTAGATAATTTTCAGATATGTGCATATGAATTTAGTGCTTGGATGCAGTCCCTAAGATTGTGTTTGAGTGCTAGATTCATCAACCATATTGACACATATCGAATCATGCCCTAAGTAGGTTCAGTTTTGTGTTGATTAAAAGTTGTAAAAATGCTGGAAATTTGCATGTGAAACCATGGTGGGTGACGCCATAGATGAAACATGTCTCTAACAAGATTTGTTGCTTAAATATAATCTTGTTTGATTTCTACTCTAAGTGTTATTGAATTCGATTGCATGCAAATTTAGATTAGGCCCTAAGTCAATCTAAATGTTAATTTAAATCTTGTATGATTAGATGATCTCCTAAGGCTCTAATTATATTGGTGTCTAAAAAGTATGTAATTAGTCGAATTAGAATGCATGATAGGTTTGAACTTGTAATTATGTGGTGTAATGGTAAATTTGATTTATGTTTGTTAAAAAGAAGTCGATCATGTAAATAGTAATTTAGGTTTTATTATAGTAGTTAATAATCAATCTCAAACCCCCATTATTTGTTAACACTAAAAATTTTGAGTTCCCTTCAATTCCCCATAAAGAACGATCTCTACTTATTTTATACTAACGATGATGTTTTACAAGGTTTATTATAGACGTTTTAATTAACACTATCACTTGAAACCTAAAAGGAGAATTAGCTCTTGAAGTCCTAGCATCAGGCCTCAGATTGATTAATATAGGACAGTGATCTGATTTCATTATAGCAAGGTGGATGACACAAGCATCAGGAAAATGGAGCCTCCATTCACTAGAACAAAAACTTATATCTAATCTCTCATTAACAAAATTATTAGTCCAAGTGAAATCTGCTCCTTAGTAGCCCATGTCAATCAAGTCTTTCCTAACAACCCAGTCTTGAAAACCCCCAAATTTATAATGTTGAGAGCCACCAATCTTATCAGAAAAAGAGAGAAGTTCATTAAAATCACCCACCAAAATCCAAGGCAAATTGTGTTTCTTAATCAGATCATCAAGAGAAGTCCAAAGTCCACTTCTAGAAGTGTTGTAGGGACTAGCATAAATCCCCATCAAAAGCCAAGTATGAGAGCCATTCCAAGAGATCTTAACTGAAATAGACTGAAAATTAGGATCAAAAATATTAATAGTAATTTTGTTTCTATTCCACAAAAACCAAATGCCACCAGAAGATCCATTAGCTTCCATAGCTTCGAAGTCAGTAAAGCCAAGAGAGAGTAAGCATTTCTTAGCACTAGAGAACTGGATTCGAGGTTCACAAACAATAAGCAAGTCTACTTTGTTCATCTTCACAAGATCCTGGATAGAGGACCTGAACTTTTCACCCCCAGCTCCTTGAGCATTCCAGAAGAAAATATGATCCATTAAAAACAATGAAATGGAGAAGGGAGGGAAAACCCAACTAGGAATCAGTCATATCTTCCCCAAAGTGGGAAAGGAAATCAGCAGCATTAGACACTTGCTATTTTCAGCAAAAATCTAGTCAACAATATCATTAGAACTCTGCACTTTAGAAATCTCACTAGCATTAGTTAAAACATTCTCAGGAGGGCAATGACGAAAGAGAGCATATATCTCATTACCAAAACTATTACCAACATGATCAAAGGGGAGCTTCTTAATACCACGGCTACTTTCATCATAAAACTACATAAGGTTAATCATATTTCAAATTTCGTCTAAAATGTAGACAAACTCTTTTATGCATACAGGTCACACAAATAGCATAGCGAATACTCGTTGGAGGTTTTGGCATATTGGTGCCATGACGGCATGACCATCACTTTAGGGATTGTAAAAAAGATGACATGAAGATTGTAGAATGCGAATCTGAAAACAAACAAGAGCGCAACACGTGTACAAATAAAATGTGATTTATATTGAATATCAAGCGTGGGGTTACAATCTTTGTGAACTCCTCTGATTCTATCTCCGTATATGACTTGGCTCAAGGGTGACGTGCACTTGATCTTGAGAATTTGAGTTTGATTTGGATTTGGATTTGATGAAGAACGAGCGATTTTTCCGCTTGATGATTCTTCGTGGACTTGAGTTTGGATTTGGATTTGATGAAGAACGAGCGATTTGGCCGCTTGATGATTCTTCGTGGACTTGAGTTTGGATTTGGATTTGATGAAAAACGAGCGATTTGGCCGCTTGATGATTCTTCGCGGACTTGAGTTTGGATTTGGATTTGATGAAGAACGAGCGATTTGGCCGCTTGATGATTCTTCGCGGACTTGAGTTTGGATTTGGATTTGATGAAGAACTAGCGATTTGGCCGCTTGATGATTCTTCGCGGACTTGAGTTTGGATTTGGATTTGATGAAGAACGAGCGATTTGGTAGCTTGATGATTCTTCGTGGACTTGAATTTGGATTTGGATTTGATGAAGAAGAGCGATTTGGCCGCTTGATGATTTTTCGCGGACTTGAGTTTGGATTTGGATTTGATGAAGAACGAGCGATTTGGCCACTTGATGATTCTTCGTGGACTTGAGTTTGGATTTGGATTTCATGAAGAACGAGCGATTTGGCCGTTTGATGATTCTTCGTGGACTTGAATTTGGATTTGTATTTGATAAAGAACGAGCGATTTGGTAGCTTGATGATTCTTCGTGGATTTGGGAGACTTCGGGATTTCTCGAGAGTGATATTGCTATCTTCTTCTCCAATGTAAAAATGCACCCCTCTCTTTATGTTGAAAGGGGTATTTATAGTGTCAAGAATATTCTATTTATAGAATATTTTAATGATACTAAAATAATAATATTTCTTTAGTTGTATAATTAAATCAATATGTATTTTCGGATTAATTTAAATAATCAAGATTCAAATAATTGATTTAATTATAACCGTAAAGAAATTTATTTATTTAATTAAATGCCTGATTACCATTTCGATCGTCAATGACATTTAATTTCCAATTAAAGTTGGAATCACGTAGCTTTGATTACGATCATCCGTTTATGTGCTGACGCGAATTTTATTCGGGTCCGTATTGACTTTGTTGACTTTTGGGCCACGTGTGTAATTTTATCGGGTTCTTGTCGTATTTAATCATTTAATAAAAATGATTTACTTCATTAAATTTCTTGCGTCTACAAAGATCTTTAACAAGAATCTCGAGACACTAATCTATTCCTTTTCTTTTATCGAAGAAAGACTACAACAAAAATCTTGTAAACAGTTTCGATGTGTTACTTGAACAAAGGTGGCTCACCAACGTACATTGTGTTCTCTCGCAACCAATTCGTGGGATAACATAATAATTAAGAAATCTAAAACTGAATTGCCAGTATGCTTGCTCACAATGGTGTGTGTTATTGTATTTGTGTCTATCCCACGATATTAATTAGTCAAAATATGGGATCCCCGTACGTATTGTGCAAGATATTATAATTCAGATCAGTCATCATGATATAAACCGGATCTTAAAGTGTAATACCCCGATTTTTCGGGTATGCGTTGTAAAATTATTATAAGTCATTTAACTTGAGAATTAAATAAATCTCATTTTTTTTCGTTTCCTCGTCGATGTCAAACGAAACAAAACCGACTTCGGAAATTTAAAATTTTAAAAACGTTACGTTTCTTTGACTCGGGAGTTGACTTTTACTCCGTTGCTCGTTTCCAAAAACCTCATTCACGGAAGTTGTAGAGCTCGTCGTTACGAATTCGTGGACATATCGCACACCTTAATCGGACGTCGTATGAGAAAATTATTGTTGACGGAAATTAGTTTCCGATTTTGGAAAATGTATAAAAGGAGGTTTTGGGAAACCCTAGGTTTCCAAAACTGGAAATCCTCTCTCTCTCTCTCTCTCTCTCACCCCGCAGCCCTCTCCCCTTTTCGTCTCGACTCTGACCCTTCTCTCTCTAAATCGCCTCAGGCGATCTCTCGTGTCCGGCCACCATGGCCCTCACTGCCGGTCCCAAAGGCACCACATGATCCTCAACACCAACCCCTGGACTTGACACGCGACCTCACGCCGCATCGAAGCTCGACCGGCGATTCGAAGATTGCAGAAATCCGCCGCCGTCCAAGCTTCTTCTCCGGCAACACCAGAGCACGGGGCAAGCTCATCTTCGCTGATCCTCACCATTGGTGCGACCTGCAAGCCATTGGGAGCTCAAATCGCACCGCCACATCATTCTTCGCAAATTCAACCGCCGTCGGCGTCTCGAGCTTCTCTGGTGACTTCTCGACGGTTCTAGGTTCATTACAGGTATGAAAATGTCTTAAATCGTGTGATGTACAGTTTGTGTGTGGATTGTTTGGTGTTTTGAGGAGTTTCGGAGGAGGAGGAGGGAGAGCCAGTGCCGCTGCTTAGGGCAGCGCGTGAGAGATATTGGAGTGGTGCAGAGGCGGCATTAGGCCGTGGAAGGGAGGAGAAGAGGAGAGAAGTGGGATTTAGGTGGCCGTGGGCAAGCCATTTGCTCGATTTGAATATTAAATTGTTGTAAAAGTAATTTATGTACGGTATATGGTAAAAGTAACTTATGTACAATAAAACTGAAAAAGTAATTATGTACATTAAAACTTGATTTCTAAGAAGTAATTGTAAAAGTAAATTTATGAATAGTAAATCGGTGATTAGTATTTACGTAAACAGTAATTACAATGAAACAGTACATTGATGTACAGTAATACGTAAACAATATTTACATGAATAGTAATACGTGAACAATAATTACGTAAAACCGTTATTTGCTGAACAGTAAACAATAGTACTGATTCGGCATCTGAGGTTTTACGTAAGGTCTCTAACCACTTTATTATACAACTAGGTGATCGACAAAACAAGTGAAGGATTTGCTTTCGTTATGTGGAAATTACGCTCAGGAAAATAAGGTGAGTAAATCTCAATATAATGAGTCTACCCTTGGCGTGATTCATATTTATATTTTATTTAAAAGATCGAACTATGACATGTATATGATATAATGGGTTGTGTATGTGTATAAATGGTAAATACGATACATATATATGAGTTGCTATATTATATACTGTCACATTCTTATTTCCAAATGAGTTTTATTATAGCACCAATATTTATTTTATTGAGCAAGAGTCGCTTGGTTTTTGTATAATAACATGTGAGGATTCAGTTAGAGCTCCAGTCTGTCTGCCGGTGTACTGCATGAGGGGTAACAGATAGGTTACCTGGGTCTCATGAGTACCCATATTTCTGTGATATTGGGTAACAGATGGGTTGCCCAGTATCTGACGGCGTACTGCATGAGGGGTAACAGATGAGTATCTGGGTCTCATGAGTACCTGTATTATAAGTGTAATTTGGGTAAACAGATGGGTTCCCCAATGTCTCATGAGTACACATATTTTCAGATATTATTGGACATCCAGATGAGCCGTCCTGTGTCTTATGAGTGCATTTATATTTAAATGTCATATGTATCTTCTTTTGTTTAATACGTGTGTTATACTATTGATTTACTCATACGAGCTGCAAATCTTACCGGGTTTGTGTTTACAATCCCGGTGCACCAATTCGATTGTGTAGGGGATAGTTCTACATGTGTGGATTAGCAGAATTGGGGGGCTACTTTGAAGATTTCGAAGTTTTATATTTCTATTTGTGGTGAGAATTGAGAGGATTTTTACATTTTCATTAGTTTTGAAATAATCAAATCGACTGAGATGTACTATGAACTCAGTTACGATACGCTGTGACTATAAAATGATTTCAATATATTTGAGATTGTTTTAGAGTTTTTCATGTCTTCGATTTCAAGTTTATCACTTGAAATTTCGGTGTTGTGACAGTTGGTATCATAACTTAGGTTGCGTGTTTGGTGATCGATCAATATCATTCAGGAGTGATGGTCCGATTGCAGTAGACCCCCATCACATGCTCTTTGGTATTGATATGTCGCTGGGTACGTAAGAGCGTTAGGAGCCACACCTTAAGGTTTGATCCTCTAAATAGAAGTGTTGTGATAATACTTTGATGATTCACCTTTTCTCTAAATATCTTAGTTAATATATGTTGGATCTATTTTATTTGGGTTCAAGACTTTACATGTATCAACTAAGTATTTAAATGTTTCAAGGTGATGAATTTGGAGAAGGGCCGTGCACAAGGCCTAGGACGGGCAAGAGGCCGAGGCCGAGCGAAGGCTGGAGGCCGAGTCTGCAATGTGGAGAACCTCTATGAGGCAGGTGGCACAAGAAGTCGAGCAGGTTGACCTCGAGGCTGTCATTAGAGACGAGGGTCGTGTGCTAAAGCTGATCAAGGACATCAGTAGTCTGTCAGCTCCATCATTTCATGGGGGCCTGGATCATATGGTTGCGGATCATTGGATCGAGAGTATGGAAACCTACTTTGAGATGGTGATGTGCTCGGAGATCGAGAAGAGGATGATAGCCACATTCTTCTTAAATGATGATGCTATGGATTGGTGGAAGAGTACAAGACGGACTGTGGATGTGTCCACTCTAACTTGTGAGGGTTTTGTGGCACTCTTTCGAGAAAAGTACTTCCCAGCTACAGTACAGGAGGAATTAGAACTTGAGTTCCTTGATCTAGTACAGGGATATATGACCGTTAGGGAGTATGAGGCTCGTTTTGCACAGTTGTATCGGTTTGTCAGATCAATGGGTGCGACCTCCCTGGCTCAAAATTTCTACAAGGACTTAAGCAAGAGTACAAGACCATCATATTAGCACTTTGTCTGTCTACCAAGGAATTGATGTATGAGAGTGCCCTGAATTTGGAACAGGCGAATAAGACTCGAGGAGGAGATGTGGAAGTTGGGGATACTCGAGGAAAAAGGAAGGCAATCAGTTCAGGCAGCAGGTCTGCGGGACCGAAAGGTTGATCTTGGAAGAGGCCGAGGACCTATTACCAGACTCCAGCATCGGCGGCATCTCCATCTTTTAGGACTGCACCTGTTAGGCAGTTAGCATCAGTAAGGTGTTTCGTTTGCAACAAAATGGGTCACTACGCCACAACTCGTCCGAAACTGAGGAAGGCAGGATGCTTTAAGTGTGGACTAATGAGACATATGACTAGAGACTGCACCCGACCTCAGCAGGGTAGACAGAAACATCAGCAGAGGCAGTTACCTGCGGGCCAAACTAGAGTGTTTGCAGTGGGTCAACGAGATACATGAGTGGAAGGTACTTTATCTATTTTTGACTACCTTGCTAGAGTATTGTTTGATACAGGAGCATCACATTCTTTTATTGTTTGATACAGATAATGCCATGAGAGCAAAAGTCTTGGCACATGTGGAATCAGTAGATCAGAAAGTAACTATTGCAGACATTGTTGTAGTATCTGAGTATAGTGAGGTGTTCCAGGAGATACCAGGTTTACCTCCTCTGAGAGTGGTGGATTTTCTGCATTGATGTTGTACCCGGTACGACACCAGTGTCAAAGGCGCCTTATAGAATGGGGCAGAACGAGCTTAAAGAGTTGAAGGTGCAGATAAATGAACTATTGGACCAAGGGTTCATTAGACCTAGTGTCTCACCCTGGGGTGCACCGGTGATGTTCGTGAAAAAGAAAGTTGGTTCTTTGCGGTTATGTGTGGACATAGGGAATTGAATAAGGTGACCATCAAGAATATGTATCATTTACCTAGGATTATGACTTATTTGATCAACTTAGAAGGGCTTTTGTATTCTCTAAGATTGATTTGAGATCCGGTTACCATCAACTCAGGGTGAAGGAAGAAGATATCTCAAAGACGACTTTTAGGACCAGGTACGGACACTTTGAGTTTGTTGTCATGCCCTTTGGTCTGACAAATGCACCAGCTATCTTTATGAGTTTGATGAACCAAATCTTTAGCCCGTACTTGCATGAGTTTGTCGTAGTGTTTATGGATGACATTCTGATATACTCCAAGTCCCAAGAGGAGCATGTGGTGCATCTGAGAATTGTGTTGCAAACTCTAAAGGAAGCAAGATTGTATGCCAAACTCGAGAAGTGTGAGTTCTGAAAGGAAGAAGTTAAGTTCCTTGTTCATGTAGTCTCAAAGGATGGTGTATTAGTAGACCCATCAAAAGTGGAGGTAGTGAAGAGTTGGAGTTGTCCAAAGAACTCTACCGAGATTCGTAGTTTCCTTGATTTGGCAGGTTACTACCGGAGATTCATTGAATGGTTTTCTAATATTGCATCACCGTTGACCAAGTTGACTAAGAAGCATGTTCAGTTTGTTTGGACAGAAACATGTGAGGAGGCCTTCAACAAACTAAAGACTACATTGACTACGACTCCAGTGTTGATAATTCTTACTAGTGGGGGTGGCTATGTCATTTATAGTGATGCTTCGCACAAAGGCTTAGGGTGTGTGTTAATGCAGCATGGAGGTGTGGTTGCTTATGACTTTAGACAGTTAAAGGTCCATGAGAAGAACTATCCCACTCATGATTTAGAGCTCGTTGCAGTTGTTTTTGCCTTAAATATTTGGAGACATTACTTGTATGGTGAGAAATTTCAATTCTTTTCTGATCATAAGAGTTTGAAGTACGTGTTCTCACAGAAGGAATTAAATATGAAGCAGAGGAGCTGGATGGAACTCCTTAAGGATTATGACTTCACCTTGGAGTATCACATTGGGAAAGCAAACATGGTGGCCAATGCCTTGAGCAGGAAACCAAGGGGTATGATAGCTTCTCTTATGGTTCAAGAATGGATTATGCTCGAAACTGCATCTGAGTTTGATGTGGTACAATCATGAAGAGAACCAAGGGTCTTTCTTGGTAGCGTCTCAGTGCAGCCTACATTAATCTCAAGGATCATTCAAGATCAGATACAAGATAGATTCTCATAAGCTAAGTTGGAAGATCTCGTGGCAGATTCGCTTGATGAATGTTCATCCGAGTGGAGAGTTGGATCTGATGGAGGTTTGAGATTTGGGACAAGATTGTGTGTCCCAAATTGTACTGATCTCAAGGAGGAGGTCCTTCGTGCAGCACACCGATCTCGTTGTACGGTACATCCAAGGAGTACCAAGATGTACAAAGACCGCTGTAGGCAATTCTGGTGGAACGAGATGAAAAAAGACGTGGCTGAGTTCGTATCAAGGTGCCTTACTTATCAGCATTTTTAAGTGAAGGCAGAACATCAGCGACCTGCTGGCATGTTGAAGTCATTGACTATTCCCCTTTAGAAGTGGGAAAAAATTTCGATGGACTTTGTGACAAGACTGCCTAAATCCAAGAAAGGCCACGATGCAATATGGGTGATTGTCGATAGATTGTCGAAGTCGGCACACTTTCTTCTAGTATCAATGAAGTACTCAGTGGATGTGCTAGGGAAACTATATGTGGATGAGATAGTGAGACTTCATAGAGCACATGTTTCTATTGTTTCTGATTGAGATGCACGTTGCACTTCGAAGTTCCGGGGTGGTTTACAGAAGGCTATGTGTACTACCTTGGATATGAGTACTTCATTTCATCCTCAAACTGATGGACAGACAGAAAGGGTGAATCAGGTGATGGACGATATGCTGAGAGCTTGCATTCTTGACTTCAAAGGAAGTTGGGAGAATCGCCTGAGGTTAATTGAGTTTGCCTACAATAATGGTTATCATTCTAGCATCGACATGGCGCTTTATGAGGGCTTTTATGGTAGACCATGTAGATCACCTATCTGTTGGGCCAAAGTTGGTGATGAAGCACTAATGGGTCCTGATGTGGTTCAGGAAACCTCAGAGAAGATCTCAATTATTTGAGATAGGATCCGAACAGCTCAGAGTAGACAGAAAAGCTATGCAGACTTAAAGATGAGACATATCGAGTTTGAGATTGGCAATCATGTATTCCTAACAGTTTCTCCTATGAATGGTGTAGTGAGATTTGGCAAGAAAGGAAAGTTAGCTCCATGGTATGTTGGGTCCTTTGAGATTCTTGAGAAGGTAGGAGATCTGGCCTATCGACTAGCTTTACCTATGAGGATATCTGGTTTCCACAACGTCTTCCACATTTCCATGTTGAGGAGGTATGTACCAGATGAGTCGCATGTGATTCATCACAGCTCCATAGAAGTGAGGAAAAATGCTAGGATGCATGGAATCGGGTGCGGGTACATGGAAGCGAAGCGTTTGGAAACGCGGAAGCGATTTTTTTTTCAAAAATCAAGGAAGCGGGTACATTTTGGAAGCGTTAGAATAATAAATATATATTATATACTATTTTTATCTTTTATTTTTAATTATTTTATCTAGTTTTAAAATAACTTAATCACTATTAATAACTTTTTTTCTAAACCATGATTATCCTTGGTTATAGTAATATTAAAGCTTCCTTTCAAAATTCAAACAAAAGAATGTCCAGTATGGTGTGAAAGTATTGACCACGTGAAAGTCAAAGAGACATCACTAGATGAAATTGAATAAAAAAAATTCGTCTTTTCTCTCTCTCGTCAAGATTTTCTTCATATCTCACCCCAGCACTTTCTTTTTTATCTGACACATTAGATCAATTGATGCTATTCATCTTTAACCGCTTGAAGAAATTGAAAGAAGATGAGACGATAAGAGGAGGCTTAAGACATTGATTGATGAAATAGAGGAAAGGAAGGAATCGCGCTTCCAATTTGGAGGCCAACGCTTTCGTCGCGCTTCCAGTTAGGAAGCCAATGCTTCCACCGCGCTTCCAGTTTGGAAGCCAACGCTTCCGCTGCGCTCCCAAATCCTCCTTTTCTGGAATCGCGCTTCCGCTCCCGCTTCCACTTCCGAAGTGGGAATCGGTCGTCAAGGCAAGATTCCGTGCTATGTAGGAAAAATGCAACCTTTGTTATTGAGCCTGATCGTATTCTAGATAGATCCACAAAGAAGCTCCATAGAAAATAGGTGGAGTTAGTTAAAGTGTTGTGGAGTCACCATGATGAGGGCGATGCCTCTTGAGAGTTAGAGTCGGATATGAAGAAAAGATATCCGTAGTTGTTTGTTGAGTAGAACACTTGAATTTCGGGACGAAATTCCATTAAGGGGGGTATAATATAATACCCTGATTTTTCGGGTTTGCGTTGTAAAATTCTTGTAAGTCATTTAGCTTGAGAATTGAATAAAGGGCTTCTCACAAAAAAGTCACTTTATATCTACTAAATTAGAAAACAATCAACTAAGATTTTAAAATTATAAAAAAGTCAGATAATTAAAAACTGTAAAGCGTTGCCCATAATATTAAAAATATTTACACTCGTGCCACTATAATAAATCTAACAACCATTTTTCTTTTTATTAAATCCAAATCAGTGCTTTCTACAGTCCTCAAGCTACTGAGATTGACAATTCCGACAAGGCCGTGGACGGCGATGCGGCGGGAGTAGTAACTGCCAGGGAAAGTGATGTCGACTCCGGAAATGGCGAATGATCGGTGTCGTTGACTTCTACATGGTGAATCGAATCCGAATTGTTGTGTCGTCGTGCCCAAATCGATGAGCTTGGATCGAGCAAGGTTAGGGCCATCGTGTCGTGTCTGTCCTTCGTTGATGTCTGTGTAGGATGGAGGTCGGCGGTGCAACACTCTTGTTCGTCGAAGAAGATGTTTACATGGGTGAAGGAGGCGTTGGGAGGGAGCGTGAGGATCTCGATCTGGAGGCCAAAGGTGAATCCGCCGATCTACCACTGGAGCGAGATTGGCCCCTTGTTTTGTCGACGACCTCATCGGAGATAATACATGGGTAGTTTTATGGGTGCCCATAGTAGTTTTTTTGTGAAAAATTTGATCAGAGATGATGAAATGTTTGCTATAATAATTTTTTTTGACATTGATAGAGAGAGGCCATGATTTTGTTTCCAAGTTTTTAAGGCAAGAACATCAATAGGTAAATGATGGTGTAAATGTTGCTATGACCGGTAGTGTAGATGACATCTTAGCCGTCACACTATCAGTCACACTAATTTTGTGCTGTGACAGATGGTGTGACAGGAAGTGTGATAGGTAGTGTGATATAGTGTGACAGCGGTTGTGATAAGTAGTGTGACATTAGTTGTGATAGGTAGTGTGACAACAGGTGTGACAGCGACTGTGATATGTAGTGTGACAACGGCTGTAATAGGCAGTGTACAATAGTTGTGATAGGTAGTGTGATAGACGGTGTGATAGCAAGTGTGACAACGGCTGTGATATGTAGTGTGACAGTATGTGTGACAACATGTGTGACAGTAGCTGTGATAGGTAGTGTGACAATGGCTGTGACATGCCGAGAGGAAAGTATAAATATGTGAAATTTTGTTAAAATTCAAAGGAAATTGGTATGAGTATGGTCATAATGAAGAGAATAACTAGAAGTGTGATAAGAAGTGTGAAAAGTAGTGTAATACATCACATTAAATGTCGATATTTGGATTGTATGAGTTGATTTAAGAAGTTCAAGATCACATAATAATAAACAAAGGTAGGTTATTTCTAGTCCTTCTTCTTCTTCTTCTTCTTCTTCTTCTTCTTCTTCTGTTCACAACAGTCACATAAAACATGTTGTGACATGAGGTGTGACAAAAGTGACTGTGACAGTGGTTGTGACAGTGGTTGTGACATGTAGTGTGATAAGGGTTGTGATATGTAGTGTGATATTGGTTGTGACAGGTAGTGTGATATTGGTTGTGACAGGTAGTGTGACAAGGGTGTGATAGTGGTTGTGACATGTACTGTGATAGAAGTTATGACAGGGGTTGTGATAGGAGTTGTGATAGGTAGTGTGACAGAGGTTGTGACATGGGCAATGTGTGTGACAGTGGTTATGACAGTAGGTGTGACAGTGGGTGTGACAGTTAGTATAGTATGTAGTGTGATAGTGGCTGTGACAGGTAGTGTGACAAAGGTTGTGACAATGGGTATGACAGTTAGTGTAAATAGATAGTGTGATAGATTATGTGACAGTGAGTGTGATAGCGGTTGTGACAGTAGATGTGACAGTGTTTGTGATAGTATATGTGACATGCCGAGAGGAAATATGGAAATATCCGAAATTTTATTAAAATTCAAATGAAATTGGTATAAGTATGCTCATAATGAAGAGAATAGCTAGAATTAGGGAACCTTGAGCTTCGGTTTCGCCATAGTTGCTTGGAGCACCGCCATCGATGGCGGCAACCCTTTGTGATGGTTGTTGGCCTTGTACGGTTGGTCGATTTGGACTGGGTAGTATATCAAATGAAAGAGGGGAGCGAGATCTTTCTAACGGTACCAATTTCATCAAAATTATCGCCGGACGGGAAAGTTATGGCCGAAATTAGAAAAAGAAGAAAAAAAACTGAGAAAGGACAAAACAGTCTAAATAATATTTTTAAAATAACTTTTTTCTAATTTTGTTGAGCTTTTTATAATTTTCACTTAAATGTTATGATTTTTTTATAATTAATTCATAAGTAATAACCTTTTTCTAATATAAGTTGGGATATAGTAATTTTTTATAATTTGCTCTTGAATAAATCACATTTTTTTTTCGTTTCCTCGTCGATGTCAAACGCAATAAAAAAACGTTACGTTTCCGCGACTCGGGATTCTTCTTTTATTCTGTCGCTCGTTTCCAAAACCTTCCTTCACGGAACTTGTAGGGCTCGTCGTTAGGAATTAGTGGACATGTCACACACCATAATCGGGCATTGTATGAAAAAGTTATTGTTGACGAAAGTTGGTTTCTGATTTTGAAAAATGTATAAAAGGAAGTTTTGGGAAACCCTAGGTTTCCAAAACAGGAAACCCTCTCTCTCTCTATCTCTCTATCTCTCTTTCTCTCTCTCACTTCTCACCCGTAGCCCTTTCCCCCTTCCCTCTCGACCTCGACCCTTTCTGGCGATCTCTTATCTCCGGCAACCGTGGCTCTCACCGCCGGTCCCAAAGGCAACGCACGGTCCTCAGCACCAACCCCTGGACTCGACACGCCACCTCACGCCGCATCGAAGCTCAATCGGCGATTCGAAGCTTCTTCTCCGGCGGCACCAGAGCACGGGGCCAGCTCATCTTCGCCGATCCTCACCACCGGTGCGACCTGCAAGCCATTGGGAGCTCAAATCGCGCCGCCACATCATCCTTCGCGAATTCAACCGCCGTCTGCGTCTCGAGCTTCGCGTGTACTACATGAGGGGTCAGTACAACGCGTGAGCGCCACGCACGGCTGCTGGAGGGCAGCGCGTGAACCCCACGTGGCGGCGCGTGAACAGTAATTCAAATTGTAAATTTTTGTAAAAGTAATTTCTGTAAGGTAAATGGTAAAAGTAATTTATATATAGTAAAAAAGTAAAAGTAATTTTGTACAGTAAATTGTAAAACTGATTTCTGAGCAGTAATTGTAAAAGTAAATATCTGAATAGTAAATCGGTAATTAGTATTTTACGTGAACAGTAATTACAATGAAACAGTACAATGGTGTACAGTAATACGTAAACAGTGTTTGCATGAACATTAATATGTGAATAGTATTTACGTGAACAATAATTACATAAAAACCATAATATGCTGAACAGTAAAAAGTAGTACTAATTCCACATCTGAGGTTTTACGTAACATCTCTAACCAATTTATTATACAACTAGGTGATCGACAAAACAAGTGAAAGAATTATTTTCGGTATGGAAATTACGCTCAGGAAAATAAGGTGAGTAAATCTCAATATGATGAGTCTACCCTTGGCAGTAATTCATATTTACGTTTTATTTAAAAGACCGAACTATGACATGTATATCATATAGTGGGTTGTGTATGTGTATAAATTGTAAATACGATAGATATATATGGGTTGCTATATTATATACTGTCACATTCTTATTTCCAAATGAGTTTTATTATATCACCAATATTTATTTTATTGAGCAAGAGTCGCTTGGTTGTTGTACAATAACATGTGAGGATTGTATTGTACGTGGTTTTAACTTTGACTCATGTTAAAACGTTTTTCTGTCTTCAAACGTGTTGGCAGTATCGGAACCAAGCATTGGCCAAGTGACAGTTACGATTCAGCTAGAGCTCTAGTCTATCTGCCGGTGTACTGCATGAGGGGTAACAGATGGGTTACATGGGTCTCATGAGTACCCATATTTTTATGATATTGGGTAACATATGGGTTGTCCAGTATCTGACGGCGTACTCATGAGGGGTAACATATGAGACCCTGGGTATCATGAGTACCCGTATTATAAATGTAATTTGGGTAAACAGATGGGTTGCCTAATGTCTCATGAGTACACATATTTTCAGGTATTATTGGACATCCAAATGGACCATCCTGTGTCTTATGAGTGCATTTATATTTAAATATCATATGTATCTTCTTATGTTTACTAGGTGTGTTATACTGTTGATTTACTTATACGAGCTGCAAAACTTACTGGGTTTATGTTTACAATCCCGGTGCACCAATTCGATGGTGTAGGGGATAGTTCTGCAGGTGTGGATTAGCAGAATTGGAGGGCTACTCTAAATTTTTCGAAATTTATTATATCTATTTTTGGTGAGGATTGAGAGAATTTTTACATTTCCATTTGTTATAATGCTTGAATTATAAACTGGTTTGTAATAATCAAATTGACTGAGACGTACTATGAACTCAGTTACGATACGCTGTGACTATAAGATGATTTCAATATATTTGAGATTGTTTTAGAATTTTTCATGGCTTCGATTTCACGTTTATCACTTGAAATTTCGGAACTGTGACATAAAGAGCTACAAATTCCTTCATAGGATGTCTCAACCACAACCTTATCAACGTATGATCTGAATTTCATAACCAAGAAATATGAAGGAAGCTTCATATGTATTGTTCGAAAATCAAAGCCAAATTTTCTTACCTCCAATCCCCAAACTATACATATGAAGGAAGCTTCATGTATTGGTAGGGGATCGACGGTAAAAAGGTTTGTTTGTGTTGTTATTCGATGTCTTTATTTGTAAATTGATATGGTTTGACAAAGTCAACCATATATCACTTGAGAAAAAGAAAGTTATAAATACCCATTTGGGAGGTTTGAACGGTGAACTTCTGCTTAATTAATTCCTGAAAACAATTAGGAAAAAAAATTCGAAATTACAAAAAGAAACAAATCGAACGCATACATGTTGCATGCACACGTACGGCGTCGGGAGATCGAGAGACTAGTTAAGTAGTTATCATCACATGAAGCAAAATATTAATTTTCTGGTTGCAACCTATAGGAACAGGTGTAATCGAAACATAATGAAACAATGATTTCTCGTGCAAGCAACGAGAATTAAAGGGTACGGAATACCTATTTTTCACGCTCATGAACATCCTTGGAAACCATACGTGATATGTGGCGACCAGGTCCCCAACCAAAATCCGCACCATCAAGCTTAGCACCCTCTGTGTGCGCTTTTCTGAGATCAACTCCTTCGACGAAATAAGCTCCACACAGTTATTCTTTTCTCAAATTTGTATTAGTAAACATGGCACCGCAACAATAGGCATGCCACAGATTAAGTACTTCTTCAAAGTTAGCAGTTGTGAGATGACGGGCGGGACTCGGCCCATGAGTGGCGGGTCCGGGCCGAGATTTAATATATTTAAATTTGTAACAGACTGAGTATTTTCACAAATCTTTAACCTCGTCTATCTAAAGCGGGTCTTTCGGGTTTTTGTAGGCCGGGCCTTGCGGGATTGTATTAAAAAAAACATAATACTTTTATTTAAGGATTTATAACAATAAAATAATTATTAGAAAATATTCTAAAAAAAGTCACAAATAAATTATAGTTTCGAAATATTGTCGATCGACACTGGTAGATGTGATCGATATATATATTTAGAGGTCATGTTTCATCCGTTTTGAACATGGTTTGATCGTCCGTACATACACTCAACCAAAAAAGATGCGTTTTGACATAATAAAACTCCATTGACCGGGGCTTTGCCAAATGAATTTCCTCGTTGCGACCACAGACGATCAATGACAAAAATTAGATGATTTCAAATATGTAATAACTTTATAGGCATTCGCATCTCGGTAATGGGTCATCCCTTAGGGCATATCAGTGGTGTTTTTGGTTTACCAGAAATTCCGACAGTCAAACGAGGTTCGAATTGGATGAAATTTTAAAATGACCACTAAATATATATACTGATCACATCAGATGGTGTCGCTTGATTCCAAGAAGTTTCCTTCATATAGTCGCTTCATAATGCAATAGTTTTATTATAAACCTAATATAAAAGTTATGATACAGTAATTGACACTTCGGCGATCGACAACTCCAGTTCAAAATATGATCGGTTGACACAGTTGATGTGATTAGTATATATATTTAGGGAACCCGTAAAAATTTCGTCCGTTTTGGACATGGTTTAACCTTCCGTACTTACTGTCAACAAAAAAAGAGGCGTTTTGATATATTAAAACCCTCATTTACCGGGGCTTTGCCAAATGAGTTTCCTCAGTGCAACCGCGCACGATAAATAATAGAAATTAGGTGATTTCAGATATGAAAACGGCTTTCGACATTCGCAGCTTTGTAATAGGTCTCCCTTAGGGCATATTAGTGGTGTTTTCGGTTTACCGGAAATTCCGACGGTCAAACGAGATCCGAATCGGGAGAAATTTTTACAGGGTCACTAAATATATATATCGATCATATCGGCTAGTGTCAATTGATCCCGATAAGTTTTCTTCATATAGTCATTTCATAACACGATAGTTTTATTCTATACATAATATAAAAGGTTATGACACATTAGTGGACACTTAGGCGATCGACAACTCCAGTTCGAAATATAGTCGATCGACACCATCAGATGTGATCGGTATATATATTTAGAGACCCGTAAAAATTTAGTTTGTTTTGGACTTGGTTGGACCGTTCGTACATACGGTCAACCAAAAAAGATGTGTTTTGACATATTGAAACCCCATTGACTGGGACTTTGTCAAATGGGTTTCCTCAGTGCGACCGCGCACGATAAATAACAAAAATTAGGTGATTTCAGATATGCAAACGGCTTTCGGCATTCACATCTTTATAATGGGTTCTCCATTAGGACATATTAGTGGTGTTTTCGGTTTATTGGAAATTCCAACGACCAAACAAGATCCAAATTAGATGAAATTTTTACAGGGTCACTAAATATAAGTACCGATCACATCGACTGATGTCAATTAATCTCGAGAAGTTTCCTTCATATAGTCACTTCATAATGTGATAGTTTTATTTTAAACCTAGCATAAAGGTTATGATACATTAGTGGACACTTCGGCGATCGACAACTCCGGTTCTACATACGGTCGATCAACACCAGCAGATCTATATATTTAGGGACCCCGTAAAAATTTTGTCCATTTTAGATATACTTTGACCATCTGTATATACGGTTAACAAAAAGAGGTATTTTGACATATTAAAACCCCATTGACCGGGCTTTGCCAAATGAGTTTATTCGGTGCGACCGCACACGATCGGTAACAAAAATTAATTGATTTCGGATATGTAAACGGCTTTCAACGTTCGCATCCTAGTATTGGGTCATTCCTTATGGCATATCAATGGTGTTTTCGGTTTACCGAAAATTCTGACAGTCATACGAGGTCTGGGCTTGTTTTTCGTTGATCTCTTACTGGTGAATCATCACTCGAACCTGGAACCGAAGGACTTACATGTTCGTTGAGTCAAATTAGATGAATTTTTTAACAGTCCCTAAATATTAGTACTAATAACATCAGTTGGTGTCGATTAATCCCGAGAAGTTTACTTCATATAGTTGCTTCATAATGCTATAATTTTATTTTAATTCTAGTATAAAGTTATAATATAAAGAAATATAAAATTTTAAATATGATTTTATTAAAAGATATAATATTTTATGTATAATTATTACCAAAAAAGACATATAATTGATATATGTATAATATATTATATGCATAAATAATATTTTATTTCTTGGTGGGTTTTTACGGGCCGGGCCTTGCGGCTTTTGGCGGGTCGGGTTTCACTTCTCTAACTACTAAGCCCGGCCCTCTTCTCATGCGAGATTTTGACGGGCTTTTGACGGACCGGGTTTCTCACAGGCCAGGCCGGGTAAAAGTCCATTGAGTTTGCGGACCTCCGCGGACTTTTTGAATCCGCGGGCTAAATAATGAGACCTACTGAGATCTGCAGATGCAATTCAAACATATCTCATATGTCTGCTTTGAAGAAGTTACTATCTTTCAGACAAGCAGATTCTAGTACCGCGTTACACATAATTGCACGGTGAAAGATGGCTCCCTCAGCGTTCGCATGGTTGACTTTGCCCGAGTAAGATTGGCACCGGAGAAACATACATTTTCAAGCATGCATAAGTAAAGTCTATACCATATAGTGTAATAACCCTAATTTTTTCAAACAATATTTGAGTTTGATTTGAATTCTATAAAATTGTGAAATTTAATTAGAATGATTGTGAGTGGTTGCGACGTTATGAAACGAGAAACGAGAAACGAGAACGTTCTCGGAACGTTTAATTCGAAAAACGATTACGTTTCCGAACGAATTTATCGACTTTCATTCCGTCGCTCGGTTGCGAAAACTTTCTTCACGAAAGTTGTAGAGCTCGTCGATACGAGTTCGTGAGCATGTGACGCGTTCTAATCGAACGTCGGACGTGGAAGTCATTAACGTCGGAAGTTAGTTTCCGATTTTGGAAACAAGTATAAATATGATATTTTGGTGATTAGGGTTTCCATTTCAGGAAACTCATTCTCTCTCTTCACTCTGCCTCCCTCTCTCCCTCTTTCTCTCTCCCTTCGCGATTTCCCTCTCACCCGAGTCACTCTCCCTCTCCACACGATCGGTCGCCGATCTCGCACCCTCGAGGGACGTGTCCCTCACCCCCGGCACCAACACCACCGCAAGCTCGACTCCTCCCTCTCCTGGGCAGGACGCGACCACCACCGTCACCGAGAAGCTACCCCGATCTCATGCAACAACCGCCGCGGTCCAAGCTCCCTCCGACGAAACTAGGGTTCAAGGCAGGTGGGCTTCCTTCACTCTTCAACCTTAGAGCCACCCACGATCGGGGAGGGGGACTCGACGCCGCACCGCTCCTCACCGAGTCGAGCACGGCCGAATCGACGAACTCCGGTGCTTCCAAGAGATCGATTAGGTGAGGATTTGTTTTTAATTGGTTGTGATGATTGTTGTTGTAATTTTGGGATTGAAATGGAGTGATTTTGGAGGAGATCGGAGGAAGGAGTGGAATGGTGAACACCGCCGCCTTAGGCGGTGCGTGTGAGTGCGTGGAGTGGCCTAGAGGGAGCGTGAGGCAGTGGGGAGGAAGAGGAGGAAGAGAAGGAGAGAAATGGGGCGGCGGTGGCGTCCTACGCGCCGGTTTTGGCTTCGGCGCGTGGGCCCCACGCGCTGCCACAGTGAGTGGCGCGTGAGAGCCACGCGCGGCCTGCCGGAGGTGGCGCGTGCACCCCACGCGCCGCCACGTGCAGCGGCGTGAACAGTGTTTCCATAAGGGTAATTTTGTAATTTTATTTACGTACGGTAAATGTAAATGTAAATGTAAATGTAAATTTTATTTACGTACGGTAAATGTAAATTTTATTTACGTACGGTAATTGTAAATTTAAATTATTTTTACTAAAGGTAAAAAGTAATTTTGGAAGGGTAATATGGCAATTATTATTTACTAAGATAATACGTATAGTTGAATAGTATTTATACGTACAGGAATACATAAACAGTATGTACTCGTACAACGATACGTATTGGATATGTATTTGTACATTAATACGTGAATAGTAACTGTGCATAGTAACAGTGAACAGTAACAGTTAACAGTAAATTCGTAAAACCGAAAATTGCTGAAGAGTAACCGATTATTACTGTTTCGGCATTTAAAGGTTTACGAAATGTTTCTAAATTCTTTTCTTATCTTTTCAAGGTGATCGATAAAGCAAGGAAATGAATTATCTTCGAAAATTGTGGAATTACGCTCGAGTCGATAAGATGAGTAAAATCTCACATATTTACGAATCTACCCTTGTGGTGATTCCAAGATTTTTGCAAGAGTTTTAAATATTGAAATACGACATGTATACAATATAGTGGATTATATATATTTTGTATAAATGGTAATAAGTACATATATATATATGGTTTGCTATAATATATACTGTTATGAATTCATTTGAAATAGGTCATTTCGATGACGAGCATGTGATTTTAATATGGGGTTTGTTAAACGTTTTGTCTTCGGACGTGTTTATAAATTATGACATGTATATGATATAGTGGATTATATATATGCATTGTATAAATAGTAAATAAATACACATATATATATAGTTTGTTATATAATATACTGTTATGATTTATTGTGATGACGTCATTTTGATGACAAAATATATCGAGCATGTGATTTTGATTTGTACAATATGATGTGAGATTATTGTACGTGATTTTAACATTGAGATTGTTAAAATGTGATTTGTCTTCGGACCTGATGTTTGGTACAATATGATGTGAGATTATTGTACGTGTTTGGCAAGTCGAAACCTAGCCTTTGGCCGGGCGAAAGTTACGATACAGTTAGAGCTCTAGTCTGTCTGCCTTAGTACTGCATGTGAGGTAACGGGTGGTTATCTGCTAATGGGTACTCAGATTGTTTTGGATGTTGGGTAGCGGGTGGCTATCCAATATCGTCGGTGTATTACGAGAGGGGTAACAGATGTGTACCAGCGTTCTTGGTACCCGTAATATAAATGCATTTGGGTAACCAGAAAGGTTACTTAATTTCTCATGAGCGTTTTATTTCATATTTCTTTGGGACGACCAGATGGGCCGTCCATTGACTCATGAGTGCATTTATATTTGTTTGATTTCTGGATTTTCGTATATATTGATATGCGAGTTATATATTTTCATTTTACTCATACGAGCTGTAAAGCTTATCGGGTTTGTGTTTACAATCCCGGTGCACCAATTCAATGGTGTAGGGGATACTTCCGCAGGTGCAGATTAGTGGTGGTTGAGGGACGACTCCGGAGACCTCGAAGTCGTTCGTATCCTGCTTGTGGTGAGGTTTCTAGCGTGGATTTGTGTGTGTGAGAATTTGAGTAGAGTTATTTGTGAGTTTTGTGAGAGTTTGTGAGGATTATTACCATTCCATCTTATGTAATGTTTAATTATAAATTTGAGTTGTAATAATTGGTTTTTCTGAGGTGTATTGAGAACTCAGTAATGATCCGCTGTGCATTTTAAATGATTTCGATTTCATTGAAATTGTTTAGTGTTTAACGACTTTGAAATTTTGAGTTTTTATACTCGAAATTTTAGGGTCGTTACATATAGGTCCAGATTTGAAAGATCAAGGCCGCAAAGGTTAACACCTCGAAACCAATTAGATACTTGACATTCTTTATACCGTATATAGTACGTACTTGATCGACAATATCAGTACGGGTTGAATCTGAGCATCCACCTTCGATTCACTTTCTTCTCTCTTCTTTTGAAGTAGAGCACCCAATTCATTCATCAACCCAAGTAATTGATAGTAGTCTGCCTCGTTCATAAGTTCATAACATTCAGAAGCAGATAATGAACAAGAGTACCATTCCCTAACCAATTTAAAATGTCCTGAAAATGCTTTCCATCCCTATCGATAAAAACATATCCGTTCTCAGCATCTGGGCGCAAAGTGTGACGACCGCTAAACATTGCTGCAAGGATTGAATCAGGCTCCCAACGAGTCAAGGTATCAATCGTCGTACAGAATTCTTTCCTCCAACATTTAGGCGAATCATAGAAGAGGAATCAAAATTCGCCACGTCTCTTGGACCTGAAGAGATATTTGCCACTCTTGCTCTTATTTATAAGAATTGGCAGAGGGACGTTCTGATTGGTTCGTAGTGTTCGCGCTTCCTGTGAGTTTAGGTAATCAAATGTTCTCAATAAGAGTGCTGCTGCCGATGTGCTAGTACTTGCGTACGAGAGTGGTTGAATGTGGCAGGGAAGAGAACTGTAGCCATGCTTAGTCTGACGTGTAGGTCGTCTGCTCTGTCCAAGCCTTTTTTTGCGTGAGGTCTTTAGGACTTTGATAGGATTTGCCTAGTGGGTCTATTGTTAAGCAGATATGCTATGTTGAGATTTGTGTGTTTTTCTGTGCTATAGTAGTGAGATTATGATTTCAACGATTCCTCCGTCTTAAAGGATTATAAGATTTCATTCCCTTAGATCGAGAGTTTGATTCCGAATAAACAAAGATTCTCGCTTCTTTGCTGACTTAGTAACTCATAAAATGATGAATAACTTCTTTTTGTGAATAGGATTCCGTAGATTCTGTAAAATAAAAACAATAAAAATAATTTAGGCCGCAGATGTAATTGAGGCATTGAGCTTAGAATTTAACGTTTAGTACATCGTGTGAGCGTATGAAATTAATTAGTGGAGTAATTGATCGAGACGATCAAACTTCAAAATTTAAAAGTGATGCACATGAAACGTTAGTGTAGTGCATGTATACGTAACGAATAATTTGTGGATTATTTCTAAATACACTTCATGAACCAAAGCGGTGGTATCATAGCATGCAGCTGAAGAGTTAAAAGTCGATCAATTCTGATTCTATATATATGTTTTGGCGCTACAATATTCGCTATCTGTTTAGGGAATTATTGTCGGGTTGCAATTATTGTACCTGTACGTTGGTTTACATGCAATAATGGAAAGATAATCGTCATATCGTATGCCCGGAGCTCAGTTCCATCTAATGCGGCTTCTCAATCCCTTTTGTGATCGACCTTAAGTTTAGGTGCTGTATCTAGTTTATATGTCCTGTTTAGCTGGACCTGAAGAACCCCAGGTTGTTCTGCCTGTAGAAAGTAAAAATAAAACCAAGATATATTACTATTAATAGCTTTATGAAGAATCACCATTAATCAACTAAAGTCCAATAAAAAACCCGAATTCATTATTTGCATACAATGGAATAACACCTTTGAGTCACAACCCCAAATTTAAGCATCATAGACGATATTAGATGAACCGGCAAAGAGAGAGAAGGGCTTACTGTGTGCATAATCCAGGGATAATCTTATAACTGTAAACTAAAGCGTTCTTGGCCGCCTCCTCACTGTGTGCATATTTCAAAATAAGATTATAAACAAACGGATTTCGCAGCAGAGATTATCGACTTATATTATACTTGTGCAGCAGAACTTCCGAGGACGTTGGTTAGGGTTCGGGTGTGATAAGCATAAGGCTTCTCATCTTCCGGCTTCACAGTGTAGACAATGTAGACAGGAGGTTCCAGAGAAGGAGCGGAAGAGGGTGAAGGATCGAAAGAGTCGGCCACGACGTCGATGTGAATATAAGAGCAAGAATTAGAAGCGAGATTGATGAAGCCGTCTTCACCATATTTTGATATATTCTGATAAAGCTAGGCCAAAGGTTGGAGATGAAGATTTAGGAGAGGGAATTCGATTCCCGTTTCATATATATAAACAGCAAACGCCATTTTTGTCAATAAGTTACCGACATCAGTAACTCTGCATGTGTCATTCTTACTTATGCCATTCTTTCTTGCTACTTGGTGGCCTGCACCACACATGCATCTACTTTCCATATGTTTAGTTTGATATTGTGAAGTCTGAGCATTCGATTTTATAGAACAATGTAATTGGACATACATATTATAATCGGATAATTTAACTAAATAGTGAACCAGCTGGTTCTTCATTTTGTATTTTTAAGGCTAGTTTCTTTTGACAAACATGGTAGCTTTTACATTAGCCCTATAACAAGCAACGATTTATATGTACGTACGTTTTCATACACAAGCTGGTATATATTCATTTCATTTTGACGGACGGCATGTCACGCAGTGGGGTAAGAGGCTTCCATGGCAATACCACAAAGGCCCTCCTGTGCAGTAACATCTCTTTGCATTCTTATGTAACCTTCTTCTCCCCATTCTGCACCCCATGAATTCTTCACCAACCAATACTTAGTTCCATCATCACCGATTCCATAACCAACAGCAGTAACACCATGGTCTAGGCTCGTTCCACAGGTTCCTGTGAAAACACCACTAGAGTAGAATTGGAAGTCAGATCCGCTAGCATCAATGGCAACAGAAATTGGTTGATTGGCAACAGCCTTAGCTAGTGCACTTTCACTGTTTGCAGGCACATCTTCGTGGCCAGATATCGAGGCTGCATGGCTTGCTTCCTTCTGAGCATTACATGTACCATCGACACCGGTGTAGGGATAATTGGCCTCGGTACTTAGTCCGTGATTTTGAGTAATGAATTGGAAGGCATCATCCATTAAGCCTCCCTCACAGCCTTGGTCTTCACCATTGACATCACAGTCAACTAGCTCTTGCTCGGACAAAGAAACCAATTTACCAGTTGTAAGTTGAGTAATTCCTTCCATGGCTGCCACAGCTGAGAACGCCCAACAGCAACCTGTATGCATTTTGTTTGCACATTGTGGTCGTTAATATATAGTTAATTAGTTATTAGCATCCTGCATGTTTCCAAATGGCGAGTAGTGTTTTGACTTGTGACATAGTAAAGGACAGAAGAGGAAACAATAATGTGTTATATATTGCAAAGATTAATAATTCAGATGCCTAATCACGTACCACATTGGCCTTGGTCCTTGATTGGTGTTACAGCTCCTTTTTGTCTCCAGTCTATTGTAGCCGGCACGCTAGCATTTTCATACCTGAAAGTAGTGGTCTTTGTGGAACATGCATGGCCCTTAAACCGATTTCTGGAGGCTGTAAATTCTTCATTTGTAAGGTCTGCAAATTGGTTCACACTCAATTTGTAAAGTTTGCCTCCTACAACGTTGGAAGAATCTATATATTCGACATTCTCTTTGAATATATTGAATCGCTTGTTCTTCTCGTTAATGTCGTTGTACACGCGTCCATAGCGAGTCATCCATTGCTCATATCTTGCAAAGATTGATACATCTTGGAGACTGCGTGAGGTGGCTTCAGATGACCAGGCTCCCAACATAAGGATCACTAATGCCAATTGGACACACTTGCATAACTGGTTGGTAAACTCCATTGTAAGGCTAAAATTTATGGTAAAGGTAATGATTTAAGAAGTTGATATTGAAATGGTACACCGCCTTACAGTTTATATAGAGCGAATGGCCTTTGTATAATAGCTCCGTGCTCCCAAAAATGGTCTGCAGTGTCCTTGGCCTAAAAACTGTTCTTATATGAACCTGTTAAATTAATGTTCAATGTGACTATCTCATGGTCTAATTTTTTCTATGACAATAAATTACTTTGCTAAAATTTAAAACTGCATTAAGAGTCATGTTCTTATGGTTAATTATATTATTATATTATATAGAGTACTGATGAATTTGCCCATGCCACCTTTTGTTTTACATGCTTGCTGCATCATTGGAGGCTTCTGAGAGAAACATGCTCACGTCGTTCGGCTTTGTTTTTGCAACTTCTGTGAGGGCTCCTTGTATTCTCGAGATGATCTTCAGATAACTCAATACCAAAAAATTAGATTGTCAGGCCGGAGATGATGACTTTAATCCTGTAGCTATGGAAATGGGAATGAAAAGTAACAATTAGCTAGCTTAAGTCTACTGTAAAGGAATTATTCTTTCTTTCCTGTCCAAATATTCCTTCGTCTTTCGGAGATGATCTTCTGCAAAATTTGCTTAATAGTATAACATTTAAGTAGTAACTAAATGTCTTCCAAATTCCCAGTAGTAAATATATTTATTACAGTTCTTTGAAGAGAGTCCTCTTTCTTTTCGGAGTGATAATTTTCAGTTCCATACAACTTAACATTTTATTTAAGGTAATAAACATAATCAATTTCGAAAATGCATATACAGAGGAGCTGTACTGCTATATATGTTCTTGTTGCGAGAAGAACTTGACCTGAATTTTGTTAACTTGTTATGACTGATGAAACAAGTCCTTCCAGAAGCACAACCAAACCATCACGCTAGCTGATGATGTCAGTCTGCTTTTAGCACCATTCTTCCCATCACCTCTAGTCTTGCATTGGACTCTTCGTACTAGTGTATCCATAACCCATTAATATCCTAAAATTCAGATATGGACTATTTAAGCAATCTTTCTCCTATCATAACAAATTATCTAAAAGCTTGAAGTTCAATCTATATGGGCTATTGAACCAACAAAAGAAATTAGTCACAAATAAATTCAGTGCCTGTGATCATTGTTTTACTAAGATATGCATGGTTCCACTTCACATTGCATAATGTACTTATGTATGTCAATCTAAGCAGCAATCTTTGGGTAAATAAATAAAATGACTTATATACTGTAGTACAAGTATCATAATTATCTCTGTATAAATGTCACACCCCAAATTTTTAATAATAAAAAAAATAAAAATAAAAATTTAGAAACATGACTATTCAAATCAAATTTAAATAATTACATTTAGATCTTATACAAAACATGGTCTACAAAGCACATGTAATATTTACAAAGAATTGGTTACACAACAACTCTCATAATACATTAGTTCTACCCTTGTAACTACTTCCCTAAAGTCTCTCACCGCAAACATGCAAATCATCACCTACACATATAACCCTATACCATGGACTTGTGCACCGGGTTGTAAAAAAAAAACAAATCCAGTAAGCTTATAAAGCTTGTATGAGTAAACTTGACCAATGCACATGCTTATAGCATATAACCAACAACATTTAAATCCACTTATCACACACTCACAACTATGCAAGATAAAGACTAGTGGTTCATGTGTAAAAGCATAGTTCATGAATTCACAAATAAAAGTAAATAAGATAAGTGTAATCCCTACATAAAATTTAGTTTAGAAGATCACATATAAACAAAAAGAGAGCATGGCAAAGGGAATTTCTGATTCCTACATAAAATCATAGTTTAGGAATTCACAAATTAAAAGTAAATAAGATAAATGTAATCCATGCATAAAGTTTAGTTCAAGAGATCACATATAAATTGTAATACCCCGAAAATTCATATTTAATTTCCAATGAGTTCCCTGATATTATTAAATTGGTCATTTTCCAATTTTATTTCACAAGGATGAAAAACGAAAGGGTTCGAAAGATTAATTGTTTGGGAACGTTCAATTTGACGAGTCTAAGAGTTGACTTTTGACTAATTGGGTTTCAAAGAAAACGTTTTACATGAAAGTCGTAGAGCTCGTCGATATGAATTCGTGGACACGAGGCAAACCTAAATCGGAGTTCATATGAAGAAGTTACGAATCAAAAGGTATTTGCACATTTTTAGAAAATATTATAGATATGGGAGAAAAATCAGAAATTCGGATTGGTACTGTTCACTACCGAAAAAAATCCAGAAATTCTCTCCTCGAGCGGTCGACTTTGGGCCGCCGGATCTCCGCCATCCGGCCACCATAGAGCGGCACACTGGTCACGTTTGAAAAGTTGTTGCGTCCCCTGTCGATTGGTGGCAGCGCCACCCGCTATCTCACCACCATTTGGGAGCGGTGAAGCCAGAAGTTACTCCAAAATGCATATTTCGCCGAACTTCAACTTGTCAGATCTCCCTCCTCTGGCAACCAATCGGTAAGATTCTTGTCCCATTTTGAAGGTCTCCTTCCATACTACAAACCCCCCCAAAAGATTTAACCCAAATTGTTGTGTGCTAGGAGAATCGATGAAAAAAAATCCTAGGCTTTAAATTAGGGCTTTTCGGTTTTTGTTAAATTTAAGTGTTTAGTTTCAGAATTAGACTTTATGGTAAACTAGGAAGTTGTTAGGAATATCATTTAGATTGTGGTGATGAAATTTGGTGGTCATTGGTGGCGGTCGGTGAACAGTGGCGCCACATGAACAGTATTCATGAACAGTGTTTAGCAAGAGTAAATGTGAACAACGTTTAGTAAAAACAGTAAAACATTGTTCATGTTTTATAAACATCATTTAGTTGTACTGAAATCGTCACCTGATATTTTACGTATCGTTTTCTAAGCATTTTATCATGCTATTAGGTGACTGACAAAACGAGTGAGGGAATCGCTTTCGGTGTCGTGGAAGTTGCACGTGGGAATTAAGGTGAGTAAACCTCACAATGATCATCATGATTGAAGTAGTATTATAATTATTGAATTTAGTTTGAGTTGGCACCATAGTCGTTGCATCACTAGTTTATAAAAATTATTTTAAAAATATATTTTGGTTTAAATTACGTGAACTTGATCGTCTACGGTTCATTGGTAAGTAAAACGCTATTTTAATAAATGATTTTAAAACGGTTTTAGAGATTATGGACTATGGTGAATATGAGTAAATCTCACTATGACGAGTCTACCCTTGGCGGTGACTCATATTTACGTTTTCTTAAAAATATCGAACTATGACATGTATATAATATAGTGGGTTGCGTATGTGTATAAAATGGTAAATATGATACATATATATGAGTTGCTATATTATATATTGTTACGTTCTTATTTCCAAATGAATTATACTGTGGCTACTATATTTATTTTATTTAAGCAAGAGTCGCTTTGTTGTAGTACAATAACACATGTGGATTGTTATTGTACGTGGTTTTAACATTGAGTCTTGTTAAAACATTTTCTGTCTTCGGACGTGTTTTTTCTGTCTTTGGACGTGTTTTCTGTCTTCGGACGTGTTGGCATATCAAAACCTAGCCTTGATCGGGTGACAGTTACAATTCAGTTAGAGCTCTAGTCTGTATGTTGGTGTACTGCATGAGGGGTAACAGATGGGTTACTTGCTTATGAGTACCCATATTTTTTGGAGATTGGGAAACAAATGGGTTGCCCAGTGTCTGGCGGCTTACTGCATGAGGGGTAACAGATGAGTACCTGGGTCTCATGAGTACCCGTATTATAAATGTAATTTGGGTAAACAGATGGTTGCCCAATGTCTCATGAGCACTTATATTTTCAGATATTTTTGGATATCGAGATGGGCCGTCCTGTGACTTATGAGTGCATTTATAGTTAAATGTTTTCAGTATTTTTTTCTCTTGTATACTATGTGTGTTATACTGTTGGTTTACTCAGATGACCTGCAAAGCTTACCAGGTTTGTGTTTACAATCTCGGTGCACCTATTCGTGTGGGGGATAGTTCTGTAGGTGTGGATTAGCAGAATTAGAGGGCTTTCTCTGAAGATTGTTAAAGATTTCTTTATGTTGTTTGTGGTGAGGATTTAGTGAATTTTACATTTCCATTAGTTGTGTATTATTCAAGTCGACTGAGTCATGCTGTGGACTCAGTTTCGATATACTGTTATGATAAGATGATTCAATATATTTGAGATTGTTTTAGAGTTTTCATGGCTTCGAATTCGAATTTTTATCATTCGAATTTCGGGGTTGTGACATAAACAAAAGGCAAACAAGAAAGAGAGAATTTAACAATTTAATATGAACCCAAGAAAATATCACAATCCGTGGTCCTAGTCCCTTATGGACCATTGACCCAACAACAACAATATGAAAAAGAATAACCACACAACTCACAAAAATCTATTCATGAGCTTACAACAACCCTCACGTCGCCCACAAGAATAGATAGACAAAATACTAGAGCTTTAGCTAATCATCTCCACACCCGGCCAATGTATGGTTCCGACACTTGCCTACGCCATTTTGGCAAAACAAATAGAAACCCCCAATACGCCACTTTGGCAAAATCAATAAAATTTCTCAATAAAAATACTTTTACCGGAAAGTACATTTTCTTCCCTTCCGGCCCAACACCACAACAATTGACAACAAATAATCCAATTTACCGGAAGGTACATTTTCTTCCCTTCCGCCGACAATAAACTACACTCAATAAACTAATTTACTGAAATGTACATTTTCTTCTATTCCGGTCCTTTCCGCCGACAATAAACTACACTCAATAAACCAATTTACGGGAATGTACATCTTCTCTTCTGGTCTCATCCGCCAACATCACCTAAATATGCAACAATAACATTAAAGAATATAATATAGCTATGTGTATATGTATATTATTTTTACCATTAATATACATATACAAATAGACTATACAATATCAATATCAACAAGTATAGTTGTATCTCACACTCATTATTTATCATAGTTCACAAGCACCCAACCTTTGAAATCATTTTATTAAAATTTCATTTTTACTTACCCACGAACCGTAGATGATCAAGTTCATGTAATTTTAAAACAAAACTATTTTAAAAACAATTTATAAAAGTTGATGCTACATGAACTATGTTAATATCTCAAATTAAATTGTAATAAGTGAGGTTTCCTCACATTAGCTCCCGCTGCGTCTTCTACTCAAAGTAAGAAAAGCAATCCCATATGCACTCCAAACAAGGCATCAACGTCCTTATCAAACCAATGCACACTTCAATAACTCTTGAGGTAAATAACAACTAATAAGTTCTACGTCCTCTTTCAAATAATCTAAAGCTCGAGGCTAAGCCGCCCGAAGCTAAACTTAGTCCAAGACACTTAATACTTGAGAAGGTCAAGTCCACACGAATCGACCACCCAATAATATCATGGTCCCTAACGCATCAACTTATAACAGTTAGCTACCAAACTCAAATTCAGTAATCAAATTGCTCTAAATGCACGACCCGGACTAGCTACTCTCATCGAGACCATCACATGTGCAACATTGCCCAAAACTTCAAACCTAGACAATCCAAGACAACTAACACAATAAAAAGGAAATGAATCCATTTAGGTACCTGAAATGACCTAAACCCAGTCGGAAGTTGCTGCTAGGAGATCAACCCTTAATATGCAGATTTGAGGCTCCAACCTCAAAGTGATAAAAGTCATTAGAGTTGAATTAATTGGGATGCATTAGCAATAACACTAGCCAATTTGGAGACATCTCACCATTGGAAACGCACTGCCCTGCAACAATGACGTCCAATTCCAAGATCTTAACTATGAGATCGAATTGAAGTGACTCACTGCCATAGGGGGATGAAAGGACGCCATGGATCCACTGCAACGCCGAGAGCGACTGGAAACCAAGCCAAATCGCTATTGTGCAGCTATTTCCAATGACCACAAACCAGCCTCCACGTCTTCAACTCTTTGAATTGCACTTGTAAATAAAAATGAGGACGGGGACTCTTGTAGAGAGGACCATAAGGAAGAATCGATGGTATCCGAGCCGGTGTCATTATTGAAAATCGCTGTAGTTGGCGAAACTGGTTTTAGGTCAAAAACCGGGTTGGCGGGTCAACTTTCGGCTTTCGATGCGCACTAACTGGTGTGAAACTGCACGAGCCACCACCATAGGGAGGAGCGCACAGAGGAGACAAAGAGATTTGGGCTGGCCCCATCGCTTGGAACCGTCGGAGTCGGCCGGAAAGTACAGATCGGGTCAGATCAAGTTCGGGTCGGGTCATAAGGAAAACTTTGATTCTTCTGAGGCGCGTTCGGCCTGAGAGGAGGAAGGAAATGGGTTTTGCAAAAATACTGAAACCCAAGTGCAAAATTTCTAATTATACTTAATATTTCCAAAACCCAAATACTCCCGTTGAACGTAACTTATTCATATGATATCCAAAATACGCGTATCACGTGTCTACGAACTCGTATCGACGAGATTTACAAATTTCAAGAAGAAAATCTTCTGATAAAACCAATGAGTTAAAAGTTAACTCTTTGACCCCATTCACTTTAATATTTTTGAGTAAATATTCACTCGTACACTTCCGTTTTCTCTCTCGTATTATATAATTGGACCACTAGCAAAAAAAATAAAAAATATATAAACAATTATAAATTTCCGGTATATTACAAATTTACAATAAACTTATTATTGAACTCCAAAATCATTGTATTGTTGAGATAATTTGCGATGAGACGACAAGGCCGGGTTCAGTACATAGTGCTATGTGAGCTTATATATTGCATTGAAGAAGGCCTGCAATGGAATGACAAATTGGACAGAAAGTGAGGTAGACAGAAAACCATTTAGTCTTGTCTTGGTACTACTAGATATTCATGGACTAAAAAAACGAAAATTCTTGCATCCACCCCATGAACATTCATCTTCTATTAAAACTGATGACGTGACATAACATGAGCCACAATTTGAGTTAAATATTAAAAAAACTGACTCTGTTGTGTAAGTGTGTAACACTTGCCTTTAGTAAATATGAGGTGAACCTCCACTGGGTGAATGGAAGAACCTCCTCCGCTAAAAAAAGACTCAAATTATAGGGCTTCGGTACGGTATTGGGAAACATTTACAGAAACCTCAGTAAAAGTTGCATAGGAACTATATCTCTTTGAGTGATATGCAAATTGCTTCTCCTCAAGGATAAATATAATTGTAGACAGAAAAGCTGGTTCATTGCATTCAAGTGATTCAACTAGACATAAAGGTTATTCATTTTTGTATTAATATACCTTGATGGTTTTCTTATTACAGGTATTGTATCTTTCACATATTACAAGCATATGTTCATGTACATATCATATAGGTTTACCTATAAACGCTTGTAGGTATGATTGATTTCATTTAATGATTTATCAGGCAGTGGGGTAAGAAGCTGCCATAGCAATGCCACAGAGACCTTCCTGTGCAGTAACATCTCTTTGCAGTCTTATGTAACCTTCTTCGCCCCATTCTTCGCCCCATGAGTTCTTCACCAACCAATACTTAGTTCCATCATCACTGATGTAACGACCCCAAAATTTCGAGCTTAAAAACTCAAAATTCTAAAGTCGTTAAACACCAAATAATCTCAAATAAATCGAAATCATTAAAACGTAACAGCGGATCACATCTGAGTTTAAAATATGACTCAGTCAAGCCGATTATTACAAACCCAAATGATAATTCAACATATAACAAATGGAATTGTATAATCCTCACAACAACCTCACAAATAAAATCACACCAAATCACACACAGAATCCACGCTGGAACCTCACCACGACTGGATGCGATCGACTTCGAGTCTTCGGAGTCGTCACTCAATCACCACTACTCAGCACCTGCGGAAGTATCCCCTACACCATTGAAATTGGTGCACCGGGATTGCAACACAAACCCGGTAAGCTTTACAGCTCGTATGAGTAAAATATTAAAATAACTCTCGTCTCATAAAAGACACAACTCCACATCAACACAGTATAATGAAAATCATGAGAAAACGAGCAACCCATCTGGTTACTCTAATACTTTCACAAAATGGTAACTAATGAGCGCTGGTACACATCCGTTACCCCTCACTTAGTATACCGCTGATGTTGGGTAACCACCCGCCACCCAACATCCAAAACAAGCTGAGTACCCATGAGCAGATAACCACCCGTTACCTCCATGCAGTACTATGGCAGACAGACTAGAGCTCTAACTGTATCGTAACTTTCGCCCGGCCAAAGGCTAGGTTCCGACTTGCCTCACATGTACAATAATCTCACATCATATTGTACCACACATCACGTCCGAAGACAAATCACAATATTTCACATTTTCCGTGATAAAATCACGTACAATAATCACACATCATATTGTACGTTTTTAAACTTTCATGATATATCCACAATAAAAATCATAACAGTATATTATATAGCAAACTATATATATTCGTACTTATTTACCATTTATACAATATATACATAGTCCACTATATCCTATACATGTCATATTTCATAAACACCTGAAAATTACGTACGATAATCTCACATCATATCGTACCATTTAAATCACACACATGCACAATTTTTCTGTCACCGAAATGACTATTTTTAATGAATTAATAACAGTACGTAATTTAATGAACTATATATATATATGTACTTATTACCATTATACTGTATATATGTAGTCCACAAAATTATATACATGTTGTAATTCATATGATAAACACACTTGTAAAAATGTTGAATCACCACGAGGGTAGATTCGTAATTCAGTGAGATTTTACTCACCTTATTGACTTGGGCGTAATTCCTCAATTTCCGATAATAAACCATTTCCTCAATTTAGCGATCACCTTAAAAAGAATAAGAAAAGAATTTAGAATCGTTTCGTAAACCTTTAAATGCCAAAACAGTAATAAACGGTTACTGTTCAGCAATTTTCGGTTTTACGAAATTACTGTTCACGGTTCACTATTCACGGTTACTGTGCAATCCTCAATTAATACGTACTTCTGTACGTATAAATACTATATACGTATTTCTGTACGTAATAATATTATATACGTATTTCTGTACGTATAAATATTAATACGTATTTCTGTACGTATAAATATTAATACGTATTTCTGTACGTATAAATATTAATACGTATTTCTGTACGTATAAATATTAATACGTATTTCTGTACGTATACGTACGATTTAAATGTAAATACAACTCAGTAAATAAAATTTACTAAATTACCCTTTTACAAATTACTTTTTACATTTACTGAAAGTAATTTATAATTACATTTACCGAAGGTAAAAATTAATTACATTTACCGTAGTAAATAAAATTTACTTTTACATTTACCATTACACAGTAAATTACCAAAATACCCTTCTTGTCGAAACTATTTACACCGCCGCAGGTGGCGGCGCGTGGGGCACACGCGCCACCCGCCGGCAGGCGGCGCGTGGGGCTCACTCGCCGACGCCACCACGGCGCGTGTTGCGCCACCGCCGTGCCCAAACTCTCCCCCTCCTCCTCCTCTACCTTCCTACGGTCTCCGATTACACCTAGGCCAATCCTAGCCTCCTCACGCGCCGCCCCTAGGCGGCGGTATCTCCCACCCTCCTTCACCCGATTTCCTTCCCCAATCTCTCCAATTCGAATCCCTAATCTCCCAATCCATCCAAAAACACCACAAAAACAACACAACCATGAATCTAACGTCTCCTTACCTAGCTCGGAGTCCAAAACCGTCGGGGACTCTTGGATCGGTGAAGAGCTTCGTGCTCCCTCTTCGTCGTGGCTCCTTGGCGGCGGACAGAGGCACGGCGTGCTTGAGGTGGTAGCAGGGACTGGCGGAGAGCACAGTTGCCGTTGGTGAGGAGAGGGAGGGTGCGAGGGAGAGAGAGAGAGATAGAGTTCGGATCGAGGGGGATGGAAGAGTGATCAGTGAGAGGGAGAGGAAGAGAACGATCGGTGAGGGAGAGGGAGAGCGATCGGTGAGGGAGAGGGAGAGCGATCGGTGAGGGAGAGGAAGAAAAAGTCGAGAGAGTGAGAGAGAAGGGAGAGCGGCGGGTTGAGAGAGAGAAGTGAGATGAGGGTTTCTGATTAAGGAAACCCTAATCCTATAATTACCTATTTATACTAGTTTCCAAATCGGAAACTAACTTCCGACGTTAATAACTTTTACCTCCGACGTCCGATTCGAACGCGTCACATATCCACAAACTCGTATCGACGAGCTCTACAACTTCCGTGAAGAACGTTTTCACAACCGAGCGACGAAATAAAAGTCGATAAATTCGTTCGGAAATCGTAACGTTTTCTTATTAAACGTTCTCGTTTAATAACATCGCAACCAAACACATTCATTCTAATTAAAATTCGACATTTTATGGAATTCGAATCAAACTAATATTGTTCGTAAAAAAATTGGGGTTATTACAATCTACCCCCCTTAAAGGAATTTCGTCCCGAAATTCAAGCTCACTCAACAAACAACTGTGGATATCTGGTCATCATATCTGACTCTAGCTCCCAAGATGCATCACCCTCATCATGGTGACTCCACAATACCTTGACTAGCTCCACGTCTTTCCTCCGAAGCTTCTTTGTAGATCTATCCAAAATACGAACCGGTTCGACAACAAATGTAGCATTTTCCTTCACCTCAATGGTGCTATGATCAATCACATGTGACTCATCTGGTACATACTTCCTCAGCATGGAAATGTGGAAGACGTTGTGTACACCTGACATGCTAGTAGGCAAGGCTAGTCGATAAGCTAGTTCGCCCACCTTCTCAAGTATCTCAAATGGCCCAACGTACCTCGGTGCCAACTTTCCTTTCTTGCCGAATCTCACTACACCTCTCATAGGTGAAACTTTTAAGAACACATGGTCACCAATCTCAAACTCCACATGTCTCCTCTTCAGGTCTGCATAGCTCTTCTGTCTACTCTGAGCGGTCCGGATTCTATCCCGAATGATCGAGATCTTCTCAGTGGTTTCCTGAACCACCTCTGGGCCCATCAGTGCCTCATCACCAACTTCGGCCCAACAGACCGGAGATCGACAGGGTCTACCATAAAGTGCCTCATACGGTGCCATGCCAATGCTAGAATGGTAGCTGTTGTTGTAGGCAAACTCAATCAAACTCAAATGATCTTCCCAGCTACCCTTGAAATCCAACACACATGCTCTCAACATGTCTTCCATCACCTGATTCACCCTCTCCGTCTGTCCATCCGTCTGAGGGTGAAAAGCTGTACTCATATCCAAGGTAGTGCCCATCGCCTTCTGCAAACCACCCCAGAACTTCGAAGTGAAACGTGCATCTCTATCGGAAACAATAGAAACTGGAGCACCATGGAGTCTCACTACCTCATCCACATATAGTTTCCCAAGCACGTCCACTGAGTACTTCATCGACACTGGGAGAAAATGAGCCGACTTCGTCAACCGATCGACAATCACCCATATGGCATCGTGACCCTTCTTCGATCTAGGCAACCCGGTCACAAAATCCATGGATATCTGCTCCCACTTCCAAAGAGGAATAGTCAGTGGTTTCAACATGCCAGCTGGTCGTTGATGTTCTGCTTTCACTTGCTGACATGTAAGGCACTTCGATACAAACTCTGCTACATCTTTCTTCATACCGTTCCACCAGAATTGTCTGCATAGGTCCTTGTACATCTTGGTGTTCCCTGGATGGACGGTATAGCGTGAACGATGTGCCGTACGAAGAACCTCCTCCCGAAGATCATCACAATCTGGGACACACAACCTTGCCCCAAACCTCAACCCTCCATCGGGTCCAACTCTCCACTCTGAAGGACACTCATCAAGCGTATCAACTACAAGATCCGCCAACTTAGCTCGTGAGTGTCTATCCTGCGCCTGACCATGTATGATCCTCGTGATCAATGTGGGTTGCACTGTGACACTACCAAGAAAGACCCTTGGTTCTCCTCCCGATGGTACCAAATCAAACTCGGATGCAGCTTCTAGCATGAACCATTCCTGGACCATAAGCGAAGCTACCACGCCTCTCGGTTTTCTGCTCAAGGCATCCGCCACCACATTTGCCTTCCCCGGGTGGTACTCTAATGTGAAGTCATAGTCCTTGAGGAGTTCCATCCACCTCCTCTGCCTCATATTCAGCTCCTTCTGTGAGAACAAGTACTTCAAACTCTTATGATCCGAAAAGAGTTGAAATTTCTCACCATACAAGTAATGTCTCCAAATCTTCAGGGCAAATACAACTGCCGCAAGCTCTAGGTCGTGTGTCGGATAATTCTTCTCATGAATCTTCAACTGTCTCGAGCCATATGCAACGACTCCTCCATGCTGCACCAACACACAACCCAAACCCTGGAGTGAAGCATCACTGTAAATGACATAGCCACCACCATTAGAGGGAATCGTCAACACTGGAGCTGTGGTCAGTCTAGTCTTTAGTTTGTTGAATGCTTCCTCACATGCACCCGTCCACACAAACGGAGTATCTTTCTTAGTCAACTTGGTCAATGAAGATGCGATACTAGAAAACCCCTCGATAAACCTCCTGTAGTAACCTGCCAACCCGAGGAAACTACGTATCTCTGTAGGGTTCTTTGGACGACTCCAATTCTTCACTGCCTCTACCTTTGCTGGATCCACTAGTACTCCATCTTTTGAGACAACATGACCAAGGAATTTGACCTCTTCTTTCCAGAACTCACACTTCTCTAGCTTGGCATACAGTCTCGCCTCTTTCAAGGTCTGCAACACTGTTCTCAGATGCACCACATGTTCTTCTTGTGTCTTGGAGTATATCAGAATGTCATCCACAAACACCACAACAAACTCATCCAAGTACGGGCTAAATACTTGGTTCATCAAACTCATAAAGACAGCTGGTGCATTCGTTAGACCAAATGGCATGACGACAAACTCATAATGTCCATACCGGGTCCTGAAGGCTGTCTTCGATATATCTTCTTCCTTCACTCTGAGTTGATGATAACCGGATCTCAAATCAATCTTAGAGAACACTGTGGCACCCTTGAGCTGATCGAACAAGTCATCAATCCTAGGTAATGGATACCTATTCTTGATGGTCACCTTGTTCAGTTCTCTGTAGTCCACACATAACCGCAGAGAACCATCTTTCTTCTTCACGAACAAAACAGGTGCTCCCCAAGGTGAAACACTAGGTCTAATGAACCCTTGGTCTAATAGCTCATCGATCTGCACCTTCAGCTCCTTAAGTTCATTCTGCCCCATTCTATATGGCGCCTTTGACACAGGTGCTGTACCGGGTACTACATCAATGCAGAAATCTACCACTCTTCGAGGAGGTAGCCCCGGTATCTCTTGGAACACTTCACCAAACTCCGATACTACCACAATGTCTGTGATAGTCACTTCCTGATCCACTGACTCCACATGTGCCAAAACTCCTGATCTCATGGCGTTGTCGGACTTGAGGCAACGATAACGAAACACTGGCTCTCCAGGTCTATGAAAGGACACTACCATGTCGAAACAATCAATCACAGCATGCTGTGGTCTCAACCAATCAATCCCCAAGATCACATCATAAGTGTGGTCCGGAATCACAATCAACGAAGCAGAGAACTCTCTACTCCCAATCAATATAGGACAAGCTTTGCAGATTGTCTCTAACTCAAGTGACACTCCAAGGGGTGAAGTGACACATAAGGCGTCCCCGAGAGGTGTAGGAATTAATCCTAGCATCTCCACTACCGAACTAGCAATGAATGAATGCGATGCTCCCGTATCAAACAACACTCTAGCAAGGTAGTCAAAAAGTGATAATGTACCTTCCACTCCTGTGTCTCGCTGACCCACTGTGAACACTCTAGCTTGGCCTGCTGGTAGCTGTCTCTGTGGCCGTTCCTGTCTACCCGGAAGTGGTCGGGTACAATCTCGAGCTATGTGCCCCACCTGCCCGCACCGGTGGCACCCTCCTCTCTTCGGTTTCGGACATGCTGAGGCGTAATGTCCCATCTCATTGCAGCCATAACACCTCACTGCTGCTAATGGTCTGACTGGTGCTGCCCTGATAGCTAAGGGTGGTACCCTTGTCGGGGCCTGATAGTGGGGTCTTGGCCTCTTCCATGACCTATCCTTCGGTCCTGAGTGCTCGCTGCCTGTATAGACTGCCTTGCCTTTCCCCTTCGCATCTCTGTTCCCCACATCACCTGCTCGAGTCTTCTCTGCTTGCTCCAAACTCATAGCACTCTCAAATATCTGCTCCCGTGAAGTCAGGCAAAGGACTGATATCATGGTCTTGTACTCTTGTTTCAGCCCACGTAGATACTTCTGAGCTAAAGCAGTCGCACCCATAGGCCTGACATACCGATACAGTTGCGAGAATCGAGCATCATACTCTCTAATGGTCATGTCTCCCTGCACCAATGCCAGAAACTCCAACTCTAAGTCCTCCTGTACTGAGGCTGGAAAATACTTCTCTTGGAATATGGTGGTGAAATCTCCCCATGTGAATGTAGACACATCCACAGTCTGTCTCATGCTCTTCCACCAATCTAGAGCATCACCCTTGAGAAAGAATGTAGCTATCTTTCTCTTCTCAATCTCTGTGCACTCCATCAACTCAAAATAAGCCTCCATACCCTCGATCCAATGGTCAGCTACCATGTGATCTAGTCCCCCATGAAATGTCGGAGCTGACAGTGCACTAATATCCTTGATCAGCTTCAACACTCGACCGTCATCTCTAACCGCAGGAGCTGGCTCATCCTGCTCCTCCTGCGGAGCAGCCTCCTCATAGAGGTTCTCCACGTTGCGGACTCGACCTGTGGCCCTACCTCGACCTCGGCCTACCTGCTCTACCTGTGGAGCAGCCTCCTCATAAAGGTTCTCCACGTTGCGGACTCGGCCTGTGGTCCTACCTCGACCTCGGCCTCTCGCCCGTCCTCGGCCCTTGTCACCGTTCATCACCTTCAAAAACAATACACTTAGTCAATACTCAAGAAATCTCGAACTCAGCCAAAACAGATCCAAAGATTATAAGTTGACATTCCAAAACAGATGAATCATCGAAGTATCATCACAATACTCCCTAGAGGACCAAACCGTGAGGTATGGCTCCTAACACTCTCGCGTACCCGACGACATATCAATACCGAGGAGCATGTGATGGGAGCCCGCCTGCAGTCGGATCATCGCTCCTGGATGGTATTGATAATCGCCAAATACGCATTTAGGCTCTGATACCAACTGTAACGACCCCAAAATTTCGAGCTTAAAAACTCAAAATTCTAAAGTCGTTAAACACCAAATAATCTCAAATAAATCGAAATCATTAAAACGTAACAGCGGATCACATCTGAGTTTAAAATATGACTCAGTCAAGCCGATTATTACAAACCCAAATGATAATTCAACATATAACAAATGGAATTGTATAATCCTCACAACAACCTCACAAATAAAATCACACCAAATCACACACAGAATCCACGCTGGAACCTCACCACGACTGGATGCGATCGACTTCAAGTCTTCGGAGTCGTCACTCAATCACCACTACTCAGCACCTGCGGAAGTATCCCCTACACCATTGAAATTGGTGCACCGGGATTGCAACACAAACCCGGTAAGCTTTACAGCTCGTATGAGTAAAATATTAAAATAACTCTCGTCTCATAAAAGACACAACTCCACATCAACACAGTATAATGAAAATCATGAGAAAACGAGCAACCCATCTGGTTACTCTAATACTTTCACAAAATGGTAACTAATGAGCGCTGGTACACATCCGTTACCCCTCACTTAGTATACCGCTGATGTTGGGTAACCACCCGCCACCCAACATCCAAAACAAGCTGAGTACCCATGAGCAGATAACCACCCGTTACCTCCATGCAGTACTATGGCAGACAGACTAGAGCTCTAACTGTATCGTAACTTTCGCCCGGCCAAAGGCTAGGTTCCGACTTGCCTCACATGTACAATAATCTCACATCATATTGTACCACACATCACGTCCGAAGACAAATCACAATATTTCACATTTTCCGTGATAAAATCACGTACAATAATCACACATCATATTGTACGTTTTTAAACTTTCATGATATATCCACAATAAAAATCATAACAGTATATTATATAGCAAACTATATATATTCGTACTTATTTACCATTTATACAATATATACATAGTCCACTATATCCTATACATGTCATATTTCATAAACACCTGAAAATTACGTACGATAATCTCACATCATATCGTACCATTTAAATCACACACATGCACAATTTTTCTGTCACCGAAATGACTATTTTTAATGAATTAATAACAGTACGTAATTTAATGAACTATATATATATATGTACTTATTACCATTATACTGTATATATGTAGTCCACAAAATTATATACATGTTGTAATTCATATGATAAACACACTTGTAAAAATGTTGAATCACCACGAGGGTAGATTCGTAATTCAGTGAGATTTTACTCACCTTATTGACTTGGGCGTAATTCCTCAATTTCCGATAATAAACCCTTTCCTCGATTTAGCGATCACCTTAAAAAGAATAAGAAAAGAATTTAGAATCGTTTCGTAAACCTTTAAATGCCAAAACAGTAATAAACGGTTACTGTTCAGCAATTTTCGGTTTTACGAAATTACTGTTCACGGTTCACTATTCACGGTTACTGTGCAATCCTCAATTAATACGTACTTCTGTACGTATAAATACTATATACGTATTTCTGTACGTAATAATATTTAATACGTATTTCTGTACGTATAAATATTAATACGTATTTCTGTACGTATAAATATTAATACGTATTTCTGTACGTATAAATATTAATACGTATTTCTGTACGTATAAATATTAATACGTATTTCTGTACGTATACGTACGATTTAAATGTAAATACAACTCAGTAAATAAAATTTACTAAATTACCCTTTTACAAATTACTTTTTACATTTACTGAAAGTAATTTATAATTACATTTACCGAAGGTAAAAATTAATTACATTTACCGTAGTAAATAAAATTTACTTTTACATTTACCATTACACAGTAAATTACCAAAATACCCTTCTTGTCTAAACTATTTACACCGCCGCAGGTGGCGGCGCGTGGGGCTCACTCGCCGACGCCACCGCCGTGCCCAAACTCTCCCCCTCCTCCTCCTCTACCTTCCTACGGTCTCCGATTACACCTAGGCCAATCCTAGCCTCCTCACGCGCCGCCCCTAGGCGGCGGTATCTCCCACCCTCCTTCACCCGATTTCCTTCCCCAATCTCTCCAATTCGAATCCCTAATCTCCCAATCCATCCAAAAACACCACAAAAACAACACAACCATGAATCTAACGTCTCCTTACCTAGCTCGGAGTCCAAAACCGTCGGGGACTCTTGGATCGGTGAAGAGCTTCGTGCTCCCTCTTCGTCGTGGCTCCTTGGCGGCGGACAGAGGCACGGCGTGCTTGAGGTGGTAGCAGGGACTGGCGGAGAGCACAGTTGCCGTTGGTGAGGAGAGGGAGGGTGCGAGGGAGAGAGAGAGAGATAGAGTTCGGATCGAGGGGGATGGAAGAGTGATCAGTGAGAGGGAGAGGAAGAGAACGATCGGTGAGGGAGAGGGAGAGCGATCGGTGAGGGAGAGGGAGAGCGATCGGTGAGGGAGAGGAAGAAAAAGTCGAGAGAGTGAGAGAGAAGGGAGAGCGGCGGGTTGAGAGAGAGAAGTGAGATGAGGGTTTCTGATTAAGGAAACCCTAATCCTATAATTACCTATTTATACTAGTTTCCAAATCGGAAACTAACTTCCGACGTTAATAACTTTTACCTCCGACGTCCGATTCGAACGCGTCACATATCCACAAACTCGTATCGACGAGCTCTACAACTTCCGTGAAGAACGTTTTCACAACCGAGCGACGAAATAAAAGTCGATAAATTCGTTCGGAAATCGTAACGTTTTCTTATTAAACGTTCTCGTTTAATAACATCGCAACCAAACACATTCATTCTAATTAAAATTCGACATTTTATGGAATTCGAATCAAACTAATATTGTTCGTAAAAAAATTGGGGTTATTACAACTGACACCATAACCAACAGCAGTAACACCATGGTCTAGGCTAGTTCCGCAGGTACCTGTGAAGACACCACTTTTATAGAACTGGAAATCAGATCCGCTAGCATCAATGGCAACAGAAATAGGTTGACTGGCAACAGCCTTACGTAGTGCACTTTCACTATTTGCAGGCACATCTTCGTGGCCAGTGATTGAAGCTGCATGGCTTGCTTCCTTCCGTGCATTGCATTTACCATCAACACCGGTGTAGGGGTAATTAGCCTCAGTAGTCAGTCCGTGATTTTTGTTAATGAACTGAAAGGCATCATCCATCAAGCCTCCCCCACACCCTTGGTCTTCACCATTGACATCACAGTCAACTAATTCTTGTTCAGACAAAGAAATCAATTTACCAGTTGTAAGTTGAGTGATTCCTTCCATGGCTGCCACTGCTGAGAAAGCCCAACAGCATCCTGTATACGTAAAAAATATTAGCATTTAAGGTGGAAACAATGTAAATTACAAAACGGGGAAGCAGAGCCTGATATGTAAAGCAAATTTAGCTAGAGGATTAATTGCATACCACATTGGCCTTGGTTCTTGATGGGAGTCACAGCTCCTTTTTGTCTCCAGTCCATAGTTGCTGGCACCGTAACATTTTCATATTTGAAAGAAATGGTCTTTGTGGAACTTTTATGCCCCTTAAATCGATTTCTTGAGGATGTGAACTCTTCATTTGTAAGGTCTGCAAATCGATTGACACTTAATTTGTATGATTTATTTGCTTGACCATTGGAAGATTCTATATAAGCTATATTTTCCTTGAATATTTGGAAGCGCTTCTCCTCAAATTCTCATCAATGTCAGTGTATACATGTCCATGGAGAGCCATCCATTGCTCGAATCTGCCATAAGTTAATGCATCTTGGAGACTGCGGGAAGTAACTTCAGAGGACCAAGCTCCCAACAAAAGGATAAATGTCAAACAGATACATCTGCAGTGATTGATGAATTCCATTGTAGGCTAGTATATGATCAAGTATAGATGATATAATGAGCAGGTATACAAAGAAATGGTAGAATGCTCAGTTTATATAGAGAAGAAAGGCCATTCTTTCTATGCTATCTCCATGCGCCAAAAGTTGCCCATAAATTGTTCTGATATGAGACATTTCCTTCTAACAGAAATTGTGCCCATAAAAGGTTCTGATATGAGACATCGGCTTCTAACAGAATTTGATGTCATGACAAGTTACTGGCCAAATCAAACTAAAATAATATCACTACCATTTGAGATGCTTCTTGGCTTTACCTATTCTCACGTTTAGTCTAGAAGACCAGATTAATCTTTTGGCATATATCTGAGAAAACAGTTATCTGTTTATCATATGCTATCTAAAAACTAACGTACAAGTACTATGACTCATCATTTCTAGATAAGAGAAAACTGATTGATGTACCTATTTGGCTCTTTCAAGTTAACCAGCATCGGAATTGTGGCCAATTTGAGAAATCAATGAAAAAAATTTGAACTTTTGTGACTAGTAAGAATTTTAACCCCGGGATACGAAAGGTTTGATTGGACTAGATATATGATGTTCTGTTAACTTTCGACTGATTTACTATGACAACTGGTAGCATTTACAAGACAGTACTGACTACTGAGTACTGACAAATGTTGGTTATTTTCAGAAGATTAACAACAATTGTTTTCAGCATCTATATGTTGGACAACAGAAAACAATGCTATGTATTGTACTGGAAAGAAGGCAAACATTTCACTTCCCCCTTTAAATCATTGCATTTTATTATCAAAGTTGTAATAGAGTACATTACTGTTTTTTTTCTCTTACTCGAGCAAAAGAAAAGGTCTGCGCTATCAGTAGTGTCCTAGCTCACTAGCCATGTTTTTGAGAGAAAAAGTATCTGGGTACAGAGGAACATATGCATGCTGACTAAATATGGGCAGATCCAAGGCAGCACTTGCAATAGTCTTGCATTCCTCAAGTGATTCTGAATCCAGAACTGAAACTTCCTGCAAACATGCACAGTATTGCTTCAATTACAGCTCTACAGATTCTTTTTCTTATAAACAATTGAAGGAATTTTAGAAGAAAATATTCTGGTCAAATTGTATTTAACAGCCAAGATGTGTTTACAAAATCGAATTAGAGGCAATATCTCTACAGACCAGTACATTGAAAAATGTCTTCTAATCAAATAATATCCTTACTATTATGTTGTTACTTGTTACCTTGCTATTCAGTCCACGGATATAGCCAACAAGCAGCACTTTCACTTTCTGGTTGGATATACAGCATTTGCCTTCATTAACGAGATGTAATTGCTGCACCAGAAAACCAAGTAAATTTAAGCAGACGAAGATGGATCATATCAGCTACATAACTTCTGGAGATAGAAAAACAGATTTACTTTATACATTGCCAAATGATTAGCTAAGTAATTTCGAAAAAACATGTTGCAAAAATAAGAAAACGTAAAACAAGTAACAAGGTAAGGTCGATTGCTCACAATCTTTTTCTTAGGAGAGCAGAAACTGTGATCCATTCCAATGCCAATGACTACCCTGTAGCTCTTCTTCATATCCACAACAGCCCACCCAAAATAAACTCCCCAAACTTGGTCAGGCAGAGCAGATTTTCCATCCTCTGATCATTTTAGTCTGCTCATTAAACTGAATGTATAGTTCCACAAATCTTAACCATAACACCACATGCACCCAGTCAAGTAAAATTCCTAATCATCCCTTAACACCTTGAGAAAAAAATACCCTATGCTATCTTAGAAGCATTAAAGGGAAGTTAAAAAAAATGTGATATGAATCTATAAAGTCACCAACAAAATGGGTCGATGTCACTGAAGTATATGCAAAAGCAATTTTTGTTCAATGAAGTGGCATATTGTAACCCAGAATCTAATTTTCTGAAGAAAAAAAAATTGATATTTCACCTACCTGTGTGTTCATTGACCACCCCATTAGCGTACATGCCACTAAAATGAATTGCTTCAATTGGCAATGCATTATCCACCCCTGCAACCAAATGACAGGCAAGTATGGGACAGGGAAGGAAAGGCACATGAACAAATCAATGAATTGAAGAGAGATATACAATCTTTAAAAGGAGGAAGGCCCCAATTCTCAGGTTGAAATTCCAAAAGAGAATGAAGCACAGTGTTTGCAAGTGCAGAACAACCAGCAGCTTCACCATGGGGTGGAACAGCCACTACTTCCATCCCTGCAGCATTGGCAGCTTTAACGCCAACCCTGTTGAAATGCATTGATAGGAAACACTTGTGACTAATATGAACTAAAGAAATGAAATGCTAGCAGCAGAAGCTGCATGAGTAACATCTTCACTTCTGTTAGTTCCGTACCCTACTTGGCTTAAGGACTATCCATAAAATTGAAACAAATTTTGTTCAGTGATACATGATAATCTCTATTCTTACATTGAGTCTTCGATCACAAGGCAGTGAACTGCATCTACATCCATTTGTCTTGCTGCCTCTTCACATCTGTAAACACTTTGATGAGCTCGATATATCTATTAAAAGGATATGAAAGCCTTTATTAAATTACTTCCTTACATATCTGGAGAGGGCTTGCCCGCTTTAACCTGGTCGCTACCAAGTATTACTGAAAACCATCCCTGCCAGCCTACATAAAGGAAGTAACAAATCACAACACATGAGAAATCACCAATCAGCCAATATATACAAAAAATTCTCAGCTGCGGACGTCCGTACAGTGCGGATTCGGCGATTCCGGCCACCGACCAGCACAGCCGCACTCCCCTCCTCCCGGCACTCCTGTCTGTGCCGGCCGGAGCTGCAGCGCCGACCTACGGTGGCCGGAATCTTGAAATCTCCGCAAGGTGACGATTACCAAATTGACTGAAATTTTGCAAAGATGATCTATACAATAATATATAGATGCTAAATGGTGGAGATGAGAAAATTCGATCGAAAAGTGGTGCAAAAATGGAAATCCGCACCAGAGAAAAATCCTATATATATATATATTCAGAAATGTGCGTGAGAATAAGGCCAAGCATAACTGCATAAGGTAGTTTAGAACAAAATGGGATTGGTGCAGAGAGAGGTCCATATAACTGTAAATTTTTACATTCTGAATTATTCTACCTTCTTGGCCTAAAGGAATCATGTATCAGCTTTTTACAAGAGACATAACAGTTCTTTGCAAAGCATATCAATAATAGTTCCTTTTGAAATGGGTTGACGGAGTGTGATCAAGATATCAGCTTCATAAGCTACCACCAAAAACTATATGAAGCAACTAACACAGAAAAGTAAGAAAAACGGCAGTATCAAACTATCCTCTCATTTCTCATGAAGTTTTTGCACTGATATGGTATTGATTGCCGTCAACAAAAATCTAAAAGTCTAACTATTGAGTTTATGACTTAATCTAAAATATCAACCTCACAAAGAAAGAGCAAAAGAAAGCGATAACCTTGATGGACAGAAATCTTTGCATTTATATATTCACGCAAGGAGTTCGAAGCAAGAGCAGTAGGTACTTTATGGTCATGGAGATGTTTGATGAGGCGGGTAGCACCAGGAAGAGCTTTCGCGTGCTTCCACCTAAAAGTACAGTGTACATTACATAAAAAGGCATAACTATATGCACATACAGTAAATCATATACACGAATTCTTATCAGTTATCATTTTATCACTATGCTGACAATTGATTTTTTTTTTTTAAAAAAAACCTCAATCTACACTAGTAACAGATATGTTTGCATTTATGTGAAAAGAGTGGGGTTACCTTTCTTGATACATGGGAATGATTTCTTCAATGAACTGATCAGGAGTCAATGGAAGATCATAGTCCTCAACAGTGGCAGTAGACGAGTCTTTGAGTGTCTTGCCAATCTCCCTCTTCTCTTCCCTTTCCTTATTCAAAGTCTTGCCATACTTGGCCAAGAACTCCTTGAAGACACTCCTTGTAGCCCGCTCTGAATCATAACAAAACATAGAAAATGAGAATGACCCACTACATCAAATGCAATGGGGGGATTGGTGAAATTTGAGACCTGTATCCAAAAGGGTCCCATCCAAATCGAGAATGACTGCCAAAATCTTGGGTTTTGGGGTGTCTGTGTTGCAGTCGCCGCAGCTCATTGTAACGGGTTGCCTCTCTGTCTGTGTAAGGATACGGAGTTGTTACCAATAGTGAGATCGAGAGAAAGAGAAAGTGGAGGAGGATTTAACTGGAACTGATTCTCATTTGTATTGTGTTGGGTGCAATTGCATTATATAGAACAACCATGTCGGGTGGTGTGACGAGGAAGATGAATGGCATTATTCTAAGGTGCTGTGGTAATAGCCGCATATGAATTTGATGTGAGAAAAGATATGCAAATTGAAGCGAGACAAATTCCCTCCCTCTATCTATTCTTTAACGTATCCAATGATTCGGCACTTGTTCAAATCTTTTGGTGTTTGCAGGACTTGTTCAGGAAGACCATGTAACAAACAAATAGTAAAACAGAACAAAAAACAGAAATGCTGAAGCATAATATTATAACATTAATATATTTTGTAATATCCAGTTACTCCTATCGGAGTGAGGGGTTAGGTTGGTATGTCGGTGTTTGGTCGTGTTGTGGGTGTCTCATGGTTATGGACTTATATATGGTGTTGTTTTCAAAGACTATTTTATAGTCAGTTAATTTTCATAGCTTCTTTTTTGATAAGAGTCTGAAGGCAGTTCTTATGCCGTTATTATTAATAAAACCGTAAAATGGACTTATATATGGTGTTGTTTTCAAAGACTATTTTATAGTCAGTTAATTTTCATAGCTTCTTTTTTGATAAGAGTCTGAAGGCAGTTCTTATGCCGTTATTATTAATAAAACCGTAAAATACAAGGGGATATTAAACGTAAAACCCATAATATAAGACCACCCTAAGACAATTTAAGGAGATCATACATAACTATGCATTCTAGCAAGAACCATTTAGCAAATAGTGCATCATTGACTACTTTATTTGCTTTATATAAAATATGGCGACATAACGGAAAGACAATGCTCATAGCGAGTCCTAATTTACTATGTCTATCTGCTTTCTTGTTATGCTCAAGCTTCATCTTGTCATTAAGAGACTGCAACCATTTGACAAAGCAAAGAATTCGCTACCTCATTAGAATAAACATAGCATGTCGAGTGCAACTACTAGGGCATAGCCCACACTTTCGTACCATAATAAGGTAATGAATTATTAAAAACAGACAACACAAAATAGATAAACAAAAAAAAATTGAACCTGGGGCTGAGCACAAAAATTGAGCTGAGCCCTTATTCCAACCCAAAAGTGGCCCACATGCCAGCTCTAAGCCCAGAGATCTAAGCCTTACTGGCTTTGGCTTCCCTCTCTCTCGGCCACCGGTTCTGGCTTGTCCCATCGTCGACATTGTGCCCCAGCCTCCGTCCAATGAATCCAGTCCTTGCGGCTAGCAGATCCAAACCATGTCGACGCTGCATTCAAATCCATACCAAATCTACCACCATTGCCGCCGCTCAATCGAGCCAGCCAACAGTGCGACTTGATTTGACGTCAGACCCCTCTTTCCCACCACCACACCATGACAGCAGCCTCGATCCACCCCCGCCACCGACCCCACCTCCCTCTAACCGCACAACCCGTCAACAACATTAAACCAACCCCTAATGTTAACCAAGCACGAGAAAGCCTCCACACAACAGACCTCCACCTCTGCGCCAGAGCCCAATGCACTACACAACTCTCATGTCTGGACGAAGCACTAGTGAACCAGCTAAGCCAGAGACCATCACCTTCACTGCTGTGCAACTAGACAGGCACACTAGGACAAAAAAATGTCTCTAGGGTTTAGAGCGCGTTCTCAGAATCTCAAATTCGAGCTCGGTTGATTCTTATTAGTATAGAAGAAGTCCATTATCTTTACAAATAATAGAAAAAATATATTCTAAATCTAATAAATTATCAGATTTTTTTAATGTCTTTGTTTTTTCCAAAGAAAATTAATAGAAACAACAAAAATGCTAAAGACCCCAAAATATTATACAAAAAGGCTATACAAAACATGCCACATCATTTCCTACATGTATTTCAATTCTATCTAAAATCATAATTTATTTTTGTCCAAATTAAAACTGCAAAATTTTAGTTTTACTTAGCATCGTTCACAGATCTCTATCTTTAGTTTAGGAGTAGGGATTGAATTATATACACATATCCAATAGTTATGCTCTTTAATTGAAAAAACAACAAGAGGTGTGAATTAATTAGAGACTCCAAATCCGATTGAAAACTGGGGTACATCTCTTTAGGTTTTGCACCTAGCACATCCAAAGCCTCAATAGCATATATAATTCTTTCATGAATCTTAGATTCCAAAGACAAACAATATGCGTATTTACAAATCTTAGTTGAAGTTTTCATGCAATTTCAGGATTGTACAGTTCATGAATCATGACAGAAAACTAGTATTCATGGGGTTAGAGGATTAGGGTTTTCATCTATATATTTTTTTCCTAAAAAATCGTCTTCTGAATTTAATTTAAACCGCCTCATTAGTATAGATGAAAGTGTTGAGATGACCTTGTCGAACCAAATGTCACCCTCAAGTATAAGGGCCAAGTTATAGTGTAGTGAGATTGTGAGTAGGGGATGTCGTACCAAAGAGATTGGAAAACTCTCTCTAGCTAGGAAAACCTAAGGGATGCTAGAAGAATATGTAAATGTACAAGTCACAAACCAAGGCTTACAAGTGAACCTAAATTCATGGTGGATATGTGCAAGATGATGTAGTGGTTCAATTTTTTTTTGGAGGTAGGAGTTACTTCTAAAAACTAAGTGACTACTTGAAATGTAAACTAGGCTATGCTAAACTAGATGTGATGAAATAAATGAGAGTTAGGACTTAAGGTTTCCACCTCTAGCTTCTCTTGTGAACAATGATGCTTCTAAAGTAAATGATATCACTCTAACTAGACAGTTTCTCTACTTATATCCCTCTCGGGAATGACAATGGACAATCTTCTTTGTTGGTATTAAGCAACATCTCTCGGGTGTAGTACTTAACTACTTATGTCGTGCATGTCAATCCGGCTAGGTATCTAATGCATTACCCTAAGTGCATAAAGTTTGAAAATGAAGATCTCCAAATAATTGTTGTTCACAACTCTAATATACACATATGATATGCTATCATGCTTCAAACAACTAAGGTTAATTAAGCTCTTATCATTCATCATGTCACGACCCCGAAATTTCAAGTATGAAACTCGAATCTCGAAGTCATGAAAAACTCTAAACAATCTCAATAAATCGAAATCATTTTAATGTCACAGCAGATCATTACTGAGTTCATTGTATAACTAAGTTAAATTGGTTATTACAAACCAAATTTATAATTCATGCATTATATCAAATGGAAATATAAAAATCATCTCAATCCTCACCACAAGATAAAATAAAACAACTTCAAAGTCTTCAGTGTTGTCCATCAATTCCGCTAATCCACACCTGCGGAATTATCCCCTACACCATCGAATAGGTGCACTGGGATTGTAAACACAAACCCGGTAAGCTTTGCAGCTCGTATGAGTAAAACAACAATATAACTCGCATAAAGATATATATGAAAATACATAAAACATCAATCATAAATGCACTCAAGAGTCATTGGACGACCCATCTGGTTGTCCAATATTAACTGAAAAAATATATACTCATGAGAAATCGGGCAACCCCTCTGTTTACCCAAATGCATTTATAATATGGGTACTCATGAGCACTGGTACACCTCTGTTACCCTTCATGTTAGTACACCGCCCGACATTGGGCAACCTCTCGCCACTCAATATCCAAAAATATGGGTACTCATGAGCGCTGGCACACCTCTGTTACCTCTCATGTTAGTACCCCGACAGACATACTAGAGCTCTAACTGAATCGTAACTGTCGCCCGGCCAAGGCTAGGTTCCGACATGCCAAAACGTCCGAAGACAGGTCCACAGACCACAAAAATTATTTAACATAACTCAAGTTAAAACCACGTACAAACAATCATCACATGATATTGTACAAATCAAATCGACATGCTCAAATAAATAATTATCAACGCTAAAATGAACTCATTCGCAAACGAAAATTATGACAGTATATAATATAGCAAACTATATATATGTACCTATTTTACCAATTATACACATACACAATCCACTATATCATATACATATCATAGTTCATTCTTTTTAATTAAGCGTAATCATGAATCTCCGCAAGGGTAGATTCGTCACTGTGAAATTTTTACTCACCTTATATCCTGAGCGTAATTTCCACGATTCCGAAATTGAATCATTTACTTGTTGTGTCGATCACCTAGAATAGATAAGAAGTGGATTCAGGATCTACACATTTCACATGTGCCAAGACTCATGTTCTCATGGCATTATCTGACTTGAGGCAATGATAACGAAAAACTGGTTCTCCAAGACTATGGAAAAACACTACCATATCAAAGCAATTGATCAATGCGTGTTGCGGCCTCAACCAATCAATTCCTAGGATCACATCAAAGAAGCAGAGAATTCTCTACCTCTAATCACAATAGGACAAGCCTTGCAAATTGTCTCCAGTTCGAGAGACACTCCAAGAGGTGAAGTGACACATAAAGAGTTTCCAAGAGGTGTACGAAACAATTCTAACATCTCCACTACCGAACTAGCAATCAAAGAATATGATGCTCCTGTATCAAACAGTACTCTAGCAAGGTAGTAAAAAATAGATAAGGTACATTCCACTCTTGTGTCTTGCTGACCCACTGCAAACACTCTAGCTTGGCCCGCAGGTAACTGTCTCTGCTGATGTTCATATCTACCCTGCTGAGGTCGGGTGCAGTCTCTAGCCATATGTTCCACTAGCCCACATTTAAAGCAGCCTGTCTTCCTCGATTTTGAACAAGTTGTAGGGTAGTGACCCATTTCGTTGCAAACAAAACACCTTACTGATGCTAACTGTCTAATAGATGCAATCCTAACAGATGGAGATGCCGCCTTAGCTGGAGTCTGGTAATAGGTCTCCGGCCTCTTCTAAGATCCACCTTTCGGTCCCGCATACCCGCTGCATGAACTGACTGCCTTCCCTTTTCCTCGACTATCGCTAACTTCCACATCTCCTCCGCGAGTCTTATTCGCTTGTTCCAAATTCAGGGCACTCTCATACATCAGCTCCTTGGTAGACAGACAAAGTGCTTATGGTCTTTTACTCTTGCTTAAGTCCTTGTAGAAATTTATAGGCTAAGGAGGTCGCACCCATTGGCCTGAAAAACCGATACAACTATGCAAAACATGCATCATACTCCCTGACGGCCATATCTCCATGTACTAGATTAAGGAACACAAGTTCTAATTCTTCCTGCACTGTAGTTGGGAAGTACTTTTCTCGAAAGAGTGCCACAAAACCCTCCCAAGTCAGAGTGGACACATCCACAGTCCGTCTTGTACTCTTCCACCAATCCATAACATCATCCTTTAAGAAGAATGTGGCTATCATCCTCTTCTCGATGTCCGAGCACATCACCATCTCAAAGTAGGCTTCCATACTCTTGATCCAATGATCCGCCACCATATGATCCAGGCCCCAATGAAATGATGGCACTGACAGACTACTGATGTCTTTGATCAGCTTTAGAACACGACCCTCGTCTCTAATAACAGCCTCAGGGTTAACCTGTTCGACCTGTGGCGCCACCTCCTCATAGAGGTTCTCCACATTGCGGACTCGGCCTCCAACCCTCGCTCGGCCTCGGCGTCGGCTTCTTGCCCGTCCTCGACCTTGTGCACGGCCATTCTCCAGATTCATCACCTTGAAACATTTAAATATTTAGTCAATACATGTAAAATTTTGAACCCGAATAAAATAGATCTAACATATATTAACTAAGATATTTAGAGTGAAGCTGAATCATCGAAGTATTATCACCCCACTTCAATTTAGAGGACAAAACCTGAAGGTGTGGCTCCTAACACTCTTGCGTACCCAACGAAATATCAATACTGAAGAGCAAGTGATAGGGGTCTGCTGCAGTCAGGCCATCGCACTTGGATGATATTGATAGATTATCAAATACGCAACCTACGCTCTGATACCAACTGTCACGACCCCGAAATTTCAAGTGAAAGAACACTTAATCGAAGCTATGAAAAACTCTAAAACAATCTCAATTAGTTTGAAATCATCTTATAGTTACAGCGGATCGAAATGAGTTCAAATTACGACTCAATCGATTTGATTATTTCAAAACCAATTTATAATTCAAATCTTATAACAAATGGAAATGCAAAAATCCGCTCAATCCCCACTACAAATCGAATAATCAAACTTCGACAATCTTCAATGAAAGCCCTCCAATTCTGCTAATCCGCACCTGCAAAACTATCCCCTACACCATCTAATAGATGCACCGGGATTATAAACACCAACCCGGTAAGCTTTGCAACTCGTATGAGTAAATCAACAGTATAACACATATAGTAAACAAAAGAAGATACAAATGAAATTTAAATATAAATGCACTATAAGACACATGACGACCCATCTGGATGTTCAATAATATCTGTAAATATGTGTACTCATGAGACATTAGGTAACCATTTGTTTACCCAAATTACATTTATAATACGGGTACTTATGAGACCCAGGTACTCATCTGTTACCCCTCATGCAGTACGCCGTCCGATAGTAGGCATTCCATCTGTCACCCAATATCACAAAAATATGGGTACTCATGAGACCCATGTAACCCATCTATTACCCCTCATGCAGTACACCAACAGACAGATTAGAGCTCTAACTGAATCATAACTGTCACCCGGCCAAGGCTTGGTTCCGATACTGCCAACACGTCCGAAGACAGAAAAACATTTTAACATCACTCAAAGTTAAAACCACGTACAATACAATCCTCACATGTTATCGTACAACAACCAAGCGACTCTTGTTCAAATAAAATAAATATTGGTGCTATAATAAAACTCATTTGGAAATAAGACTGTGACAGTATTTGATATAGCAACCCATATATATGTATTGTATTTACCATTTATACACATACACGACCCACTATATCTTATACATGTCATAGTTCGGTCTTTTAAATAACACGTAAATATGAATCACCGCCAAGTTTAGATTCGTCATAGTGAGATTTACTCATCTTATTTTCCTGAGCGTAATTTCCACAATACCGAAAGTAAATCCTTCACTTGTTTTGTCGATCACCTAGTTGTATAATAAAGTGATTAGAAACGTTACGTAAAACCTCGGATGCCGAACTAGCACTATTGTTTACTGTTCAGCAAATTACGGTTTTTACGTAATTAATGTTCACGTCAATACTGTTTATGTACATACTGTTTACGTAAATACTAATCACTGATTTGCTATTTAGAAATTACTTTTACAATTTACTGTACATAAATTACTTTTATATTTTTACTGTACAGAAATTACTTTGTACAAAAAAATTATTGTTCATAATTATTGTTCACGCGCCGCCGTACGTAGCAGCGCGTGAGGCTCACGCACCACCCTCCGAAAGCCGCGCCACCCACAGTGGCAACGCGTGGGGCTCACGCGCCACCTCGAAACCCGTGCGTGGCTTGCCCACCGAGGTTCAAAACTCTCCCCTCTCGTCTCCTCCTCCCTTCCACGACCTAATGCCGTCTTCCTGCACTTCCAAAACCTCCCACGCGCCGCCACCGATGACGACACGCGCCCCTCCAACACCTTCACCCAAACTCAACAAAATCACAAACATTCAACATGAAAGATGAAGAACATAAAGAGGAGATCACAACCGTACCTTCCTTGCAACCCAGAACGTGGCCGGAAAGTCGCATGAAAGTTTCCGAAATCCCAAGCTCTCCTCCGATGTTAAAACCTCTGATTTGAGCTCCAATTTGTGCTATACCCAACCCAAACGTCGATTTGCAAGGATCTATGGCTCCATTCACCGGCGGCGAAGCTTGAATCAGCGGCGAAGTTTTTGCAAAAATCGCCACTTGTCGGCGAGGCTTCACGGCGGCGAGGGAGGGTGCGTCTCGTCCGGGGGTGGGAGAGGTCGAGCTTACGGTGGTCTTGGGACCGGCGGTGAGAGCCACGCCGGCCGGAGGCATGAGATCGCTGGAGGCGATTTTGAGAGAGAGAGAGAGTCGGGGTCATGAGGGAGATAGGCTGTGGAGAAGAGAGAGAGAGAAAGAAGTTTCTGGTTTTGGAAACTAGGGTGTCCTAAAATCTCTTTTTATACAATTTCTAAAATAAAAAACCAACTTCCGTCGAGGATAACTACCACATACGACGTCTGATTAAAGTGTGTGACATGTCCAAGAACTCGTATTGACGAGAGCTATAACTTTTGTGAAGGAAGTTTTCGGAAATGAACTACGAAAATAGAAGTCAACTCTCAAGTCACAAAACGTAACGTTTTTCCAATTAAAATTTCCGAAGGCGGTTCCGTTTTGTTTGACATCGTCAAGAAAGCAAAAAATGCGATTTTATTCAATTTCCAAGTTAATAAATTCCAAAAATTCATACAATTCGAACCCGGAAATTCGAGGTATTACAACCACGGGTGTCTCCTTTTCCGAACATTTTACGGGTCACTGATACCTGTTGTGATGAAGAAGTTATGGCCATTTAAGTAAGTGAAGGTCATTCTACCTGAGAATCTGATTTTCATTGCAAAATCTTGGTTTGAGTTGTTATACAATCTTGTTTCCTAAGATCTAAGTTTGGTTAAGTATAGCATGTATGATCTAATGATGTATAGATAGATTAATGTTTAATCATTAGTCCAAGATTACTTTTGAGAAGCATGTAATAAACGTTGTATACGTTGTTAGTTGTACTCCATGATTATGACACTAATCAATGGGAGTTGTTTCATAGACTTTAAGGGGAGTCTACCTCACTTGTTCCTATCAAATGTAGATGGTGTTGTACTCTTTTTCTCCTTCGATCAACCTTTTGTTTTTTACCCAAGAGGTTTTTATTTTGCTTGACAAGGTTTTTATCGATGCAACGTTATGTGCACCATGCAACCTAGGCATGCGACCCAAGAGAGAGTGTTCCAAGAGAATTATTATTCTACCATTGTGTGTGTCTTAGCCTATTTTGGTTTCCTTATTGGAGTAAATTATGCTTTATGTAATATATATGAATCTCTGATTCATCGGGATACTCCATATGTAATGCCTATATATATGCCTAATTATCAATTAATATAGGGTTCGGCTATGTTCTTTTATGTTGTTATTATTCTTGTTTCATTCCTCCTCAAACATTTTTTACTTTTTTGACCCTCACATCTATTATTTCTTCAATTTATCCTTCTCTCTATAATGAGTATTTCTGGCCTTTTTTTGTGTGAAGTTGTTGACACCAAATGAGGGCTTTTAGTTATAATAGTGGAGATATGTGATATTGATCTTAATATAGAATGTTCTTTAGAGATATTTGATTTTTTTGCTATGAGTTTATGCATTTTTAAAGAACTAAATAACTAAATTCTTGTGCCTCCCGCCTAGTTCATGCTCGTAAAGTAATAATGCCAGAAGCTCTCTTCTTTGAGTCTGTTTGATGAAGTGCATTTGATTACATATCTATTGTGAAGAACTAACTTAAGCATAGTTTGGCATAGTTATGTTGTAACAAAATTGCTTTTGAAGCTGCTTTGACTGAAATTACTTTTAAATTTGTTGTGACAGGAAGTAGCTGTGGTGTTTGGTAAACTGTTTTTGTAAGTGGTCTGGCTTTGCATGATTACCATATAGACATGAAATCATGAATACCCAAAACGTTTTTCTCAATACTAATTTTAATCACAATTGTATCTCCCGACTCAAACTAAATTTTTCTCTATTAATATTATTTATTATAATATAGTTTCTAGAGTGGTGCTACATACACTAAAATATTTTACCAAAAACTAATCCCAAATGATTTGGCAAATGTCTGTAAAATCATAATTTTCATTTATTCTTATACTTTAAAATATGAAATTTGCTTAATTTAATTTGGACTAATCCATTTTTATGTTTTATAGAAAATCTTGACAAAATGAGAAAAATGTGAAATTTCGTCGCACCACCACTTTTAGCAGTACTATATTGGCGGTGCACCACCATAAGTGGTTGTGACATGTATTTTCTGGCCAACTCTATGAAGGTGCAAGGGAGGAGGAGAACATTATTCAATTACAACTAGATTCCAACTTTTTCTTGTTGGAATTTAACTACACCACCTTTCTCGTTTTCCCACACCATCATAGCTCTATATTGTCCAAAAGTCCACACATATATTGCATGCAAAAATCTGATTTGATTTTGGGAGTAATAATCACATTTAGATATTATTACCTAGTTTATGCAACACCATACCTCTCCTTAACGTTTGGCCTTGGTTTTGACAAAGTTTGGGCATTTTCACACTCCAACTCATGCCTTTTACGGGTTGGAAATTGCAGTAGCTGCTCCAAGTGGGTGTTCCCCTATATTTTCATCAATCTCTCACCACCTACTTCTTTTATCATCACTCACTTCTTCCATAACCACCCACACCACTCACTACACCGGTCTTTTTTTTTCTCCATTTTTCCACCACTATTCTCCTCCACAAACCTCCATCACCACCACCTTCATATCCATCACTTTTCCATCTACACATATCATTCCATAAACCCAAAGCCTCATCACCAGGGGCGGATCTAGGATCTGAACACAAGGTGGGCTTGGAATTGGCTAAAGGTCAAAAAATGTTTTTGGTCAATACAATATATAACCATATAAACATTGACATCTGTAAAGTCTTTAAAATATAAATAAGTGTCTATGAATGTAATAAAAATATTATGAAAATCAATGGAAAATTAAAATACTCATATTAATTAGATTGAAACTTAATAGCTCATATTTGCAATTTCATATTCAATATATAGAGTAGCAAGAATATTAGAAAAAAATACTTGAAGATTTTTATGATTTTTAATAAGAAATGACGGTATTAGTAGGAGAAATATATGCTAATAATATAATTATATATATAGATTATCAGCACTAATGTATTAAAAATTTAGGGTGAATATTGTAGCATGGGCTCCAGCCAGGCCAAGCCCTGGGCTGGATCCGCCAGTGTTTATCACTTCATCATCACCATGTCAAGACCTCCATGAGTTCATCCTCCATATCATCCTCAACTTAAGCTTGACTAGTCACGTTTCTATCCTCTCTTTATTTTGATGTTCATAATCATATTGAAGTCTGTGTATTTGATTATGAGTGAGTAGTTAACATGTTGAGTCTAGGGTGAAAATCCTAGCCAATCTTGTATGACATTGATGTAAATATTGTGTTTGATGCATTTTTTCATTAGCACTTTAATATACTAATTCAAGAGTTGAACATTCATGCTTAAGCTTAATCAATTTGGGTATATTTATTTGCCATGACATGATGTGTAATAACCCGATTTTTCGGAAACCAATTATTTGAATTTTTGGAAATTATTAAGTTTGTAAAACTTATTAAAACGCGTTTGTAAGATCAAAAATGGAACCGTTAGCAGAAATTTTAATTAGAAAAATGTTACGTTTCCACGACGCGAGAATCGACTTTTACTCCGTCACTTGTTTGTGAAAACTTCCTTCAGAAAGTTGTAGAGCTCATCGATACGAGTTCGTGGACACGTCATGCGTTCTAATCAGACGTTGTACTTGAAAGTTATTAACGACGGAAGTCAATTTTCGATTTTAGAAATTCGTATAAAAGGGAATTAATTGGAGCTAGGGTTTCCATTTTCGGAAACCCTCACCCCGCCTCCCTCCTTCTCTCTTCTCTCTCTCTCCCTCCCCGACTCTCTCTCTCTACATCGCCTCCGGCGATCTCCAGATCAAAGCCACCGTGGCTCTCACCGCCGGGTTCTCGCACGGCCCTCCGCATCAATCCCCAAGGTCGACACGCCTTCCCTTGTCGCCGTGAGCTCTCGCGCTACCACCCAAGGCCTGCGTTTCCTCCGCCGATGTTCGAGCTCCGCCTCCGGCGACGCCCGTGCTCGAGGCTAGCTCGCCTCAATCTCTCCTGACCCCTTGAGCCATCTACGACGGGATTAGAGCTCAAATCGCCCCTCGCCTTTGTCGCTGCTCGTTTTTGCCGCCACGGAGATTCAAGCACCTCCGGTGATCTTTCCGGTGGTTCTCAAGCCCTATAGAGGTAAGGGTTTGTGTTATTGGTTGTATTGTGTGATTGTGTGTGATTTGGGTGGATTTGGGGGTGAATCGGAGGTAAATCGGAGGAGGAGGATAGGGAGTACCGCCGCCTTAGGCGGCGCATGAAGGGAGGTGAGGTCGCCAAGAAACGGACTAAGGCCGTAAGAGGGTAGAGAGGGAAGAAAGAAAGAGTTTTGGGGCGGCGGTGGCGGTCTACGTACCGGTTTTGGAGTCGGTGCGTGGGCCCCACGCGCTGTCACTGTGGGCGGCGCGTGAGCGCCACGCGCGGTCGCCGGAGGTGGCGCGTGAACCCCACGTGCGGCGGCGCGTAAACAGTGATTTGAAACAGTAACTTTTTGTAAAATTATTTTTATGTATGGTGAATGTAAAATTATTTTACGTACAGTAAATGTAAAAAGTGAATTACGTACAGTAAATGTTAATGTAATTTACGTAAAGTAATTGTAAAACTAATTTCTGCATGGTAAATTAGTAATTATTATTTACTGAGACAATATTTACGATTGAATAGGTAAACAGTATGTACTTGTACAGAAATACGTAAATAGGATGTACTCGTACATGAATACGTAATTTTTGTGTCTTTGTATATTAATATGTGAATAGTAATTATGTCAACAGTAATTTCGTAAAAACCATAAATTGTTGAATGGTAAAACATTATTACTGTTTCGGCATTTAAGGTTTTACGTAAAGTAACTATTGCAGACATTGTTGTGGTATCTAAGTATAGTGAATTGTTCCAGGAGATACCAGGTTTACTTCCTCGGAGAGTTATGGATTTCGGCATAGATGTGGTGCCTAGTACGGCGCCAGTGTCAAAGGCGCCATATAGAATGTGACAGAATGAGCTGAAAGAGTTGAAGGTGCAGATAGATGAACTATTGGCCCAAGGGTTTATTATGCCTAGTGTCTCACCTTGGGGTGCACCGGTGTTGTTCGTGAAAAAGAAAGATGGTTTTTTTTGCGGTTATGTGTGGACTACATGGAATTCAATAAGGTGACCATCAAGAATATGTATCATTTTCCTAGGATTGATGACATATTCGATCAGCTTAGAGGAGTTTCGGTATTCTCTAAGATTGATTTGAGATCCGGTTACCATCAACTCAGGGTGAAGGAAGAAGATATCTCAAAGACGGCTTTCAGGACCAGGTATGGGCACTATGAGTTTGTCGTCATGCCCTTTGATCTGACAAATGCACCTGCTGTCTTTATGAGTTTGATGAACCAAATCTTTAGCCCGTACTTGAATGAGTTTGTCGTAGTGTTTGTGGATGACATTCTGATATACTCCAAGTCTCAAGAGGAGCATGTGGTGCATCTGGGAATTGTGGGGATCTCACGCCTTCGGACGGCATAGCTCTCACTGTCGGTCCCAAGACCACCGCAAGCTCGACGTCTCCCACCCCCGGACAAGACGCACCCTCCCTCGCCGCCGTGAAGCCTCGCCGACAAGCGGGATTTCTGCAAAAACCTCGCCGTCGGTGAATGGAGCCATAGATCCTTGCAAATTGACGTTTGGGTTGGGTATAGCACGAAATTTGATCTCAAATCGGAGGTTTTAACGTCGGAGGAGAGCTTGGGATTTCCAAAACTTTTCGGCGCCTTTCCGGCCAATTTCTGACGATATGGGTTGCAACGAAGGTACGGTTTGGTCTCCTCTTCATGTTCTTCATTTTTCATGTTGAATGTTTGTGATTTTGTTGAGTGTGGGCGGAGGTGTTGGAGTGGCGCGTATTGCCGTCGGTGGTGGCGCGTGGGAGGTTTTGGAAGTGCATGAAGACGACATTAGGTCGTGGAAGGGAGAAGGAGAGAAGAGGGGAGAGTTTTGAGGTGGTGCGCGAGCCCCACGCCCTGCCACAGTGAGTGGCGCGCGAGCGCCACGCGCGACTGCCAATGGTGGCGCGTGAGCCTCACGCGCCACCATGTACGGCGGCTCGTGAACAATAATTTTTTTATACAAAGTAAGTTATGTACAGTACGAATGTAAAAGTAATTTTTGTACAGTGAAAATGTAAAAGTAATTTATGTATAGTAAATTGTAAAAGTAATTTATGTACAGTACAAATGTAAAAGTAATTTCTGTACAGTGAAAATGTAAAAGTAATTTCTGTATAGTAAATTGTAAAAGTAATTTATGTACTTACATTATAAAAGTAATTTCTGAAGAGTAAATCAGTGATTAGTATTTACGTAAACAGTATGTACATGAAGAGTACTACGTGAACATCATTTACGTGAACAGTAATTACATAAAAACCGTAATTTGCTGAACAATAAAAAATAGTGCTGGTTCGGCATCCGAGGTTTTACGTAAAGTTTCTAATCACTTTATTATACAACTAGCTGATCGACAAAACAAGTGAATAATTTACTTCTGTATTGTGGAAATTACGCTCAGGAAAATAAGGTGAGTAAATCTCACTATGACGAATCTACCCTTGGCGTTGATTCATATTTATGTTTTATTTAAAAGACCGAACTATGACATAAATAAGATATAGTGGGTTGTGTATGTGTATAAATGGTAAATACGATACATATATATGGGTTGCTATATCATATACGGACACATTCTTATTTCCAAATAAGTTTTATTATATCACCAATATTTATTTTATTTGAACAAAAGTCGCTTCGTTGTAGTATGATAACATGTGAGGATTGTATTGTACGTGGTTTTAACTTTAAGTCATGTTAAAACATTTTTCTGTCTTCGGACGTGTTGGCAGTATCAGAACCAAGCCTTAGCCAGGTGACAGTACGATTTATATAGAGCTTTAGTCTGTTAGTTGGTGTACTGCATGAGGGGTAACAAATGGGTTATCTGGGTCTCATGAGTACCGATATTTTTGTGATATTGGGTGACAGATGGGCTGCCTAGTATCGGACGGAGTACTGCATGACGGGTAACAGATGAGTACCTGGGTCTCATGAGTACCCGTATTATAAATGTAATTTGGGTAAACAGATGGGTTACCCAATGTCTCATGAGTACACATATTTACATATATTATTTGACATCCAGATGGGCCGTCCTATGTCTTATTAGTGCATTTATATTTAAATGTCATTGTATCTTCTTTTGTTTACTATATGTGTTATACTGTTGATTTACTCATACGAGCTGCAAAGTTTATCGGGTTTGTGTTTATAATCCCGGTGCACCTAATCGATGGTGCAAGGGATAGTTCTGCAGGTGCGTATTAGCAGAATTGGAGGGTGTTTACTGAATATTGTCGAAGTTTGATTATTCGATTTGTGGTGAGGATTGAGCGGATTTTTGCAATTCCATCTAGTATAAGATTTGAATTATAAACTGGTTTTGTAATAATCAATCGATTGAGTCGTAATTTGAACTCAATTCGGTCCGCTGTAACTATAAAATGATTTCAAACTAATTGAGATTGTTTTAGAGTTTTTCATGGCCTCGATTTCGAGTTCTTTCACTTGAAATTTCGGGGTTGTGACAATGGCTTTCCAATGACATAAAGCGCATAACCTAATTCAACTGGAGCAGTTCACAATGCTCTGTTTAATTTGATTGACTTGCAAATTCCCGGACATATCTGTACTACATTTCTAAAACAACCATAACTCACTCAATACGACAGATATGAACAAATTGTTGGTGTCCCTGGAAAGTAGACACACTGACATTTCCAACAGTACCAAATTCACCATATTTCATTGACTTAGTAGTCCTGTAGTTCACGTTAAAATTGACCTATGAGACTTGACAGATTCTTATTTGTCACATTCAATGTGTCTTTCACAAAGGAATGAGGGAATGGACCAATGAAAGACCAATTTTGGTCCGAGACGGAACTGTACGCATCCTCTACACTGCCAGTATCGACTGCTACACCAATAATAGGACGCGCGAGAGTCACAAAATTAATCCTGTAAAATGTCATCGTTAGTATAGAAGCATGGATCGTTCAGTCTGGGGAATTGAAAGGAACTCTAAACTTTTAGTGCTAACAAATAATGGGGGAGGGGGGGGTTTGAGATTGATTATTAACTACTAAAATAAAACTTAAATTACTATTTACATGATCGACTTCTCTTTACCAAACTAAATTAAATTCACCAATGCACCACATAATTACAAGTTTGGTTCTATCATGCATTCTAATTCATCTAATTACATACTTTTAGACACCAATACAATTAGTCTTAGGAGAACATCTAATCATGCAAGATTTCTATTGACATTTATGTTGACTTATGGCCTCACCTAAATTGGTTTAATAACACTTAGGGTATAAATTAAATGAAAATACATTTAATCACCAAAATTTTGTTGGAGACATGTTTCACAGTGGCGTCACTGACCATGGGGTACATGTAAATTTTCAGAATTTCCCACTTTAATTAACACAAACCGAACCTACTTAGTGCATGATTCGATTTGTGTCAATATGAATGATGAAGATAGCACTCAAATAAAATCTTAGGAACTACATTCAAGCACTAAATTCCTATGCACATATATGAAAATTATCTAAGAGCAAGTAAAAGAAGAGTAGACAACAATAGAAATACAAACTTCAATAATTATAAGAACATAGATTCGGCATAGTCTAAAAAACATATCAAATACAATCTGAAAATTCTGAAACAAATACAAAACCAATACTTCCACATAAACAACAACTTACAATCTTCATAGACAAAGAATTGTAGATTAACACAAATAAACGAAGCCATGAAGATGAGTTGCGAGAATCACACGTTGTAGGAACCTTAGAGATACGGCTGCAATAGGTGAAACTCAGTGGAGATGATGATGGTTTTGGGGTGGACGGCTTGACTGATTTGTGAGGGAAGTTTATGGTGGTGTTTGATGAGTGCTCGATTACTCGACATCAATATTTAACCCTGAACACGTCATAGTAGTATAAAGCAAGAGGGTATCGTTCACAAACCGGGGATCCAGCCAGGGCTTAGGATCACAATACTTACACGAATTCATAAAGGTTTTAAGGTTTGATATAGATTTTGGATTGAATCATAAAAACAGTAAATAAAACCTAAACTAATATATACAAGTGATCAACCAACCAACACATAAACAATCACCAAAACAATTCATACAGAGGGAATCGAACTAAGTTCTACAACTTCTTATTGAATCATGCCGAGACATATATTGAGCAACCATGGATGGATCATGCATTTAGGGTTCTAAGCAGTAACCTAAACACATAGACACTTAACACATTCGATCAAAACCAAGCAGCCATAATCGAAATTCTAACATGTTCATCTTAATCATGTAATTCCAAAGCCATGCACATTGAATTCATCAAGTATGTCACTTACTTAACCAACAACCATGCAATTCGAAAATCACATAAACAAGAATAAACATGTTCTTAGCATAAGTCTTTAATCCAACAACCTAAATATCATGCTACAAGCATAGTCATAACACATAGGCATCGAAAATTGTTCATACACACATTCGGCAGAAACCAAAAACAGAAATTCATAAAACCAAAATAATTTTCGAATCCTCTATATAAATTGAATCAAGTAGCTATTTCATAGACAAAATTGATACAAGATTACTCTAAACAAATCGCAAGCTTCATCCAAGCACAAGAATAAAACCAAAACCGAAATTAAACAAGAGTGAATCATGGTTACACTTTATAAATCAAGCAATCCACAAGTGTAGCCGAGACTTCTATGGATGAAACCTTCTTCACAAGCGTGTTTGAAGGCTATTGATAGGTGGGGAATGATGGAATCGGTTTTAGGATTTCTTGGAATGGTGAAGGATGAATTCGGCAGAGCTATGGCTGTGTTTGTGTATAGGGCTGATGATGTTTCTGAATGGAGAGGCCGGCCTCTATATATAGAGGTTTAGGAAGCTTTCTTGCCGTGCCATAAGGAGATAGAATCCAATTGGGAAACTGAAATCCTCTTTGTTATGGATTTGATTTATGTACTCCATATCCAACTTGATGTAGGAAACCAAGTTCAATAGGGAGATCACTTTAAGGGCTGCACGGCAATCTCTTGGTCCAACTAGGAATAGCTAGGCCGGCCTCCTCTTCTCCTTCTTTAACTCGAATATGATTTCCTTGTTCAACTAGGAATGCAACTCGGCAACTCTCCTTTCTTTCCAAATATGATTTGTCTTTCCTGAAAAGAAATCGTCGATTAAGGAATAGGAAAGAATGAAAATAGGAAAGTAGAGTCCTAGTCGAGTAAGGAATCCTAGCTCAATCAGGAGTTCTAACACTTAGCACAATTTCATCATCAAATCATCTCAATTCGAAATAGCTCTACCTATAGCATACATATGACAAATATGAACTTAAAAACAACTAAATAAGAAGTAACAAAGCATAAGAATAGGGCATATATACATTAAGAACGTCACACTTTGTGCTCCTATCAACAACCCCACACTTAGACTTTGCTAGTCCCTTAGCAAACACTAAAAGTAGAAATCAAAACATAAAACGAAATCAAAGCAACTAACATTAACGACACAACACTAATGCCTTCAACATTTTGTCTCAGAGATCTTCAAACTCATAGCATCAAGAATAGCACTCAATCGAAATAGATAAGATGAATTCAATGGTTAACAAACATGAAATTTCGTTTAACAAGTAAGACATGGCAGAAACAAAGGTGAAATTAAGCTCGACATGTTCAAAACAAGTTCAAATTCAACTCACATAGGATATGCACTCCAAATCTTTTCTCTCAAGAACATGGCATATACTTAAAAGCTTTTCACACACAAGAGTTATGAACATATAGTGAAATCGAAAACCTCATGAAAGATACCAATCATATGCACAAATGAACCCAAACCATAAGCTTACTCATGAAACAAACTCCACAAATCAAGAGCTACTCATTTTAAGAATCATGCGGATCTTTAGAAAAGGGTTAGGTTAGGCTCGGCATGGATATATTTTCAAGGTAAAAGGAATCACAAGGATCATCCTCAAGTCTTCGCAGAGCAAAACATCCACCTTACGTCGCCATACTCCATAAAACAAGGGCCAAGTATCATAATGTTGGACCCATTCTTCACTTTAAACATTGTGAAAACGAACAAAGGCTAAAGTATAACATTATTGAGCCTTCAACAAATATATCACAACTCCAAATTCACATAAACAAGTATGTATGCCGAGATCTTTCCATTCTTCATTCAATGTTGTTTTTTTTCTTTTCTTGCCGTGCATCATGAATGTTTCTTCTCTTTTTCACACGACATCAATACATTTTTCTTTCTTTTCATACTCTTTTCACGGCATAACATACATACAATAGCATAACCCCACACTTGGATCAAATCATCACTCCATATTACATCCACAATCGGCTCTGCCAAGCCTCAAAGACAAGGTAGAGATATAACTATACTAAGCAAGGATATAACATGTTGGTAATGAAAGAAAAGGCTTAACGTAGGCTCAAAGGGGTTAACACTAAGGTGTCCCAAGCAGGGCTCCAATAGGGAATACGGCTTTTTGGCTTAAGTGGTGGAAATCCTAAAAAGATCCAACAATCCTTTTCAAAATCAGAGTATATTATGACATAAAGTTTCGAAAGTTTCACAAAGTAAGTTCTAGCATTCTCTAGTTCATTGCAAATCTATGGCATATGAATTGATCAAAATAGATGTAATGAGGTTATAAAGCCAAGAAACGATAGAATAACTCTCCAAAGAAAGGCACATATATATGGCTCGAAAACTCACTTAGGTTCCATGAATTCAAACAAGTAAGGAACATGCTCATTCTGTACCTAAGTTTCAAAATCCTCATCTACTACATGTTCGTACAAAATCTACACATCGATTAACCATCAAATAACAATTAAGTACATTCCAATATCGTGATCATCTATCAACCATAAATTCAAAGATCAACTCATCCTAGACAGTTAAAGGCATACCTAGGACTCAAAACAAAAACAAAACAAGTTAACAACTTCAAAAATCGAAAAACAGAACCAAAATAACACTAAAATTCGAAAATCAAAACACAAAATTGAAACACATAAGCATCAAACACTAGAATTCAACGAATGATGTATACCCCACCCCACACTTAAAACTTACATTGCCCTCAATGTACAATATGATAAGCAACGAAAATTAGAAAGAGTTAAGGGGTAAGAAAATGCAAACACTCTTTGATGGCTCCTTCATTGGCTTAAGTTTAGAGTCCTTAGCCTAGACTATCTTCAAATCATCACTTGCTTGCCGTAGGATCAAGGAGAGACGTCTCCTCCACATTGTGTTCCACGAAATTGTCATAGTACGGCTTCAAGCGATGTCCATTGACCGTGAATTCCTTTCCATGCACCATACTTTTGATCTGAATAGCACCAGAAGGAAAAACATTAGTAACAACAAACGGTCCAAGCCACCTAGAACGGAGCTTGCCCGGAAACAATCTAAGTCGAGAATTAAACAAAAGAACTTTCTGCCTAACGACAAAGTGTTTCTTCCTAATCATGCGGTCATGGAATGTCTTAGTCTTCTCCTTGTAAACCATTGCCGAATCATAGGCCTCATTCCTAATCTCTTCAAGCTCATGCAATTGTAGCTTCCTATGTAATCCGGCCTCATCAATGTCCATGTTAAAATTCTTCACAGCCCACCATGCACGATGTTCAAGCTCCACGGGAAGATGGCACGCCTTGCCATAGACTAGTCGAAATGGTGACATGCCTAGGGGAGTTTTGTATGCCGTCCTATAGGCCCAAAGAGCATCATCCAATCGTTGAGACCAGTCTTTGCGTGATGGTCCAACAGACTTCTCCAAAATTCTCTTGATCTCACGATTAGATAGCTCCACTTGTCCACTTGTTTGGGGGTGATAAGGCGTAGCAACCTTATGCTTAATTCCATACTTCTTCAACAACGCCTCAATGGTCCGGTTGCAAAAGTGAGATCCTCCATCACTAATGATAACTCTCGGCATACCAAACCTAGAGAAAATGTTAGAACGAAGGAAATCTGCAACAACTCGAGAATCATTAGTCCGGGTGGCCTTTGCTTCCACCCATTTCGAAACATAATCCACACAAACGAGTATGTATAAGAAACCATTTGAGCTAGGAAAAGGTCCCATGAAATCAATACCCCAACAATCAAAAATTTCGACATAGATAATCGGTGTCATAGGCATTTGATCTCTAGATCCTAAGTTTCCCATACGTTGGCATCTATCACAAGTCATGCAAAAATGATATGCATCTTTAAAAATCGTAGGCCAAAAGAAACCACATTCTAACATTTTAAGAGCAGTCCTACGTGAACCAAAATGTCCTCCACAAGATTCAGAATGGCAAAAAGTAAGTATAGAATGATGTTCATGTTCAGGGACACACCTCCTAATGATTTGATCAACACAATGTTTCCACAAGTATGGTTCATCCCAAACATAGTACTTAGCTAATGCCTTGAGTCTATTCTTTTGTGCATGCGATAAAGTATCCGGAAATTGCTTAGAAACAAGATAATTGACAATATCTGCATACCATGGCTCACTTACCTCAACTCGAAAGAGTTGCTCGTCCGGAAAGCTCTCTTGGATAGCCAAGGGTTCGGCATTTCTCACCAAACGACTCAAATGATCTGCCACAACATTGTCACTTCCCTTCTTGTCCTTGATCTCGAGATCAAACTCTTGGAGTAGAAGAATCCATCGAATCAATCTCGGTTTGGCATCCTTCTTTGTCATTAAATACTTCAAAGCTGCATGGTCAGCGTAAACAATAACTTTAGATTGAAGTAAGTAAGAACGAAACTTATCTAGAGCAAAGATCACGGCAAGAAGTTCTTTTTCAGTTGTGGTGTAGTTTTGTTGAGCATCATTGAGTGTTCGTGAGGCATAGTAGATGGCGTAGGGCTGCTTGTCCTTCCTCTGCCCTAGCACGGCTCCAACTGCATAGTCGGAGGCATCACACATCAACTCAAATAGCAAGGACCAATCCGGCAGTGCCATGATCGGTGCTGAAGTTAGAAGCTTCTTTAAGGTCTCGAATGCATGCTTGCAATCATCATCAAAGTTGAATGGGACGTCTTTTTGAAGTAATGAACTCATTGGTCTCGCAATCTTGGAAAAATCCTTGATAAACCTACGATAGAAACCTGCATGTCCAAGAAACGATCGAACATCCCTCACACTCGTGGGGAGGGGTAAGTGACGCACAAGATCTATTTTAGACTTATCAACCTCAATTCCTCTAGATGAAACAATATGACCTAAGACAATGCCTTGCGTGACCATAAAGTGACATTTCTCCCAATTCAAAACCAAGTTAGTTTCTTCACAACGTTTGAGCACAAGTTCAACATTTTCTAAACAAGTTTCGAAATCTTCACCATAGACAGAAAAATCATCCATGAAAACTTCAATTTTAGAACCAATATACTCAGAGAACATGTGATACATACAACGTTGAAACGTACCTGGGGCGTTGCATAAACCAAAAGGCATGCGACGATAAGCAAATGTACCAAAAGGGCATGTGAACGTAGTCTTCTCTTGATCTTCTTCCGCAACACTTATTTAGTTGTATCCACTATAGCCATCAAGGAAACAATAGAAAGAGTGACCAGCTAACCTTTCAAGCATTTGATCAATGAATGGCAATGGCATGTGATCCTTCCTTGTTGTCGCATTGAGCTTCCTATAGTCAATACATACCCTATGTCCGGTCACTGTCCTTTGAGGCACCAATTCGTTGTCCTTGTTCTTCACCACCGTGATGCCTGACTTCTTTGGCACAACTTGAATAGGTGAGATCCACCTACTATCCGAGATGGGGTAGATCACGCCACAATCGTGCAACTTGGTGATTTCATCCTTTACAACTTGCATCATTGGTGGGTGAAGGCGTCTCTGACCTTCCTTGGTTGGTTTGGCACCATCTTCTAGCAATATTCGATGCACACACATGGTAGGGCTGATCCCCTTGATGTCGGCTAGGGTCCATCCTATTGCCGTCTTGTGTCTCTTCAACACTTCAATCAATCTCTCTTCTTGCTCCTCATTTAGTGCAGATGAAATGATCACGGGCAATGTATCCTCTTCTCCTAAAAACGCATACTTCAAGTGGTCCGGAAGAACCTTAAGATCAAGCTTTGGAGCTTGCACCACAGAAGGAAGATTCTTGTTAGTAGTTAAGAGAATTGGACTAGGAGAGACAAAGCTTACCTCACGTGCAACCTCAAGAGAGGTCAGGTTCTCAAGAATGAAGGATGGCACGGCATTGTTTGCTTCTAACTCCGAAATGTTAGAACCATCACTTGTAAATCCGGCCCCTTGGGCAATGGTGAGTGCCAACTCGTCATTTGTCAAGGTATCTAAATAGTTATCTACAAGAGAATCAAGTATGTCAACTGAAAAACAATCACTTAACTCCGAAAGAGGATACCTCATAGCTTCAAAGATGTTGAAGCTAATCACTTCACCATCGAACTCAAAGGTGAGTGATCCACTAAACACATCTATTTTTGTTCTTGCAGTCCTCATGAAGGGGCGGCCCAACAAGATAGGGACCTCCTTGTCATCTGCCTCCGTTGGCTCCATGTCTATGACATAGAAGTCGGCAGGAAAGATCAAGCTCGAAACCTGCACAAGGACATCTTCAACATAGCCCAAAGGGACTTTGTTGGAACAATCAGCCAATCGAATCACAACATTGTCACGTTTCAAATCACCTAGACCTAGGTTCTCATAGATATAGTGCGGCATTACATTGATAGATGCACCTAAGTCTAACATTATCTTTTCAAATGTCATGTTTCCGATTGTACAAGGGATAGAAAAACTCCCTGGATCCTTAAGCTTTGGTGGTAGCTTCCTTTGGAGCACGGCAGAAACCGTCTCACTCATTGTGACAACCTCCTTCTCTCGAGTCATCCTCTTGTTGGTGCACAATTCTTTCAAGAACTTAGCATACTTAGGATTTTGTTGTATGCATTCAATAAGAGGCATGTTCACTTCCACCTTCTTGAAAATGTCGAGCATGGCTTGATCAGAGTCATCCTTCTTTTGCTTTGCAAATCTACTAGGGAAGGGAACATGAGGAAGAGCATTAGTTGAAACCAAACCACTAGAGTTAGGATCCTTACCTTTGTCATGCACGACATGATCATCTTTTGGTAGAGGCACGGCATCATTGGCTTTAGAGGAGGCAGGGTCCTTCTCTAAGTCTTTGGCATTGAAACTCTCGGTCTCTAGTCCTATAAAAGGCACGGCCTTCTTGTGTTGCTGCAATGGAGCATCCAAGGTCCTTCCACTTCGTGTCACCATAGCCTTCACATTCGGATTAGGCTCAGTTTGGCTCGGCAACTTCCCTCCTTCATGGATCTTGCCCATGAAATCGATCACTTGTCCCATCTGCTTCTTAAGCTCGGTTATGTCCTTAGAATGAGCTTGTTGACCTGTAACTAAAGCTTGAGTAGCAGAGTTTAGATTTTGTTGCCCTTGAGCAAGAGACTTCAAAAGTTCATCATAGTTAGGTGAAGATGCATTATTCGAACCATGAACATTAGAGTTAAAGGGAGCAGAACCTTGAGGTACCTGAGGCCTCACAAACAAACCTGAAGGACGAGGTCCTTGACCTTGAGCATTGGATGCTTGAGCATTGTTGCTCCAACGAAAATTTGGATGATCTCTAAGTCCAGGGTTGTATGTGTTCGAGTATGGATCATACCTAGGCCTTTGTTGCCCCATAAAGTTCAACTCTTCTTCAGTCATTGCACCATTTGGACAATTGTCAGTCGTGTGATCCTTGAAAGAACAAATGCCACATGCTTGAGGGTTGATGCTCGAACCATTGAATGCCTTGACTAACACGTCAAGCTTCTTTTCTAAAGTCGCCATCTGATTCCTTGCATCAACATCATACACCCCACGGCTCTTGCTTCCTCTCTTCTCCTTGGAACTAAATTGGCGATTGTTGTCAGCCAAGTCATCAATCAAGGTGTAAGCTTCTTGACCGGTCTTGTTCATGAAGGTGCAGCCACATGTCGAGTCCACCATGCTCTTATTGGTGGTGTCGAGTCCTTCATAGAAGAATTGCACCAAGTCATCCAACGAAATACCATGGTGAGGGCACTTCCTTTGTAGTTCCTGAAATTCCTCCCAAGCCTCATATAGTGAATCACCATCTTTTTGAGTGAAGTTCTGAATCTCCCTCCTAAGTCTTTTCGTAAGTTGAGCAGGGAAGAATTGCTTCAAGAACCTCCTAGTCATTTCGTCCCATGTAGTGATGATTCCTGCAGGTAAAGAATACAACCAACGTTTAGCATCATCCTTAAGGGTAAATGGGAACAAAAGCAACCTCAAGCCTTCTTGAGAAAGATGATGTATCGATTGGAGCTTGCAAATGTCCAAGAACTCCCTAAGGTGAACATTAGGGTCTTCCATTGAAGAACCAGAGTACTTAGGCAGCTGCCCAAGCAATTGAACAGGAATGGAGAAGTTAGCTTCATCAGGTGGAGTGAAAGCAATGCATGAGGGTGATTCCGGGGTGGTAGGAATGAATGCATTCTTGAGTGCCATTGGAGCACCAACAGGAATTATGTCACGGCCCGCAATTGTGTCTAAGTCTGAATTTAAGACGAAGGGAAAGGACAGATCTTCCTCTTCTTCTGATCTAGGTGAAGAGTTTAAGTTTGAATTGCTTGGAGATGTTTCGAAATTCAAAGGTCTACTTATGAAAGAGTTGTTCAAATCTCTAAGTGCTTGAATTCGATCCTTGAGCTCTTGTGTCTTCTTAGAAAATTCGGACATGCATAGTACCTGTTTATATGAAAGGTAACGAGTTAGCCTTGAAGAATACATAATGGATACATAAAATTCGTACCTTCCCTTAGTCATACACGCACACTTAAGGGGACGAGCACGGCAACTATGTCAAGTTTACAAGAGTTAGTTCTTTACGTTTACAAAATTTCATACAATTCACAATTTCTTTTTGCTATTTCAATGATCGAACGATCGATTGATTCTAAGTTGTAAATCAAGGTGGACGTGCGGCCTAAGTATGGATGCCTAGACACAAGATCAAGTCTTTGTTTCAGAAGGCCTTTAGCTCAATCAGAGATAGTGAACATGGTAGGACTCATTTGTTGAACTACGGAGAGCGAACTCCCTATCGACTCCATCACCGAGATGTATGTCAGTCAGTAGTTCTCTGAGATCCAATTTTGGTCCCATGCACCAGAGTAATAAAAGAGCGTGCCCCTTACTCAGCTGGACTTAACCTCATGTGTTAGACAAATCTCCAAGTGTTAATAAAAGCCGCCCTCGACCTCATGCAAACTCGAGAGCTAGCATGAAGGGTTAAGGCTAATATTAACAAAAGGGACTTTACCTATTCCGTTCGATTTACAACCTACAACAATCATTCACTCAAGCACCAAAACAACAACCTAAAATACATTACTATATGTTACACGAAATAAGAATAAGAATAAGAATATACAAATGTACAATATACACAATGAATTCGTAGTAAAAGTTAGGGATCCATCTCTAATGGATCCCCGGCAACGGCGCCATTTGATGAGTGCTCGATTACTCGACATCAATATTTAACCCTGAACACGTCATAGTAGTATAAAGCAAGAGGGTATCGTTCACAAACCGGGGATCCAGCCAGGGCTTAGGATCACAATACTTACACGAATTCATAAAGGTTTTAAGGTTTGATATAGATTTTGGATTGAATCATAAAAACAGTAAATAAAACCTAAACTAATATATACAAGTGATCAACCAACCAACACATAAACAATCACCAAAACAATTCATACAGAGGGAATCGAACTAAGTTCTACAACTTCTTATTGAATCATGCCGAGACATATATTGAGCAACCATGGATGGATCATGCATTTAGGGTTCTAAGCAGTAACCTAAACACATAGACACTTAACACATTCGATCAAAACCAAGCAGCCATAATCGAAATTCTAACATGTTCATCTTAATCATGTAATTCCAAAGCCATGCACATTGAATTCATCAAGTATGTCACTTACTTAACCAACAACCATGCAATTCGAAAATCACATAAACAAGAATAAACATGTTCTTAGCATAAGTCTTTAATCCAACAACCTAAATATCATGCTACAAGCATAGTCATAACACATAGGCATCGAAAATTGTTCATACACACATTCGGCAGAAACCAAAAACAGAAATTCATAAAACCAAAACAATTTTCGAATCCTCTATATAAATTGAATCAAGTAGCTATTTCATAGACAAAATTGATACAAGATTACTCTAAACAAATCGCAAGCTTCATCCAAGCACAAGAATAAAACCAAAACCGAAATTAAACAAGAGTGAATCATGGTTACACTTTATAAATCAAGCAATCCACAAGTGTAGCCGAGACTTCTATGGATGAAACCTTCTTCACAAGCGTGTTTGAAGGCTATTGATAGGTGGGGAATGATGGAATCGGTTTTAGGATTTCTTGGAATGGTGAAGGATGAATTCGGCAGAGCTATGGCTGTGTTTGTGTATAGGGCTGATGATGTTTCTGAATGGAGAGGCCGGCCTCTATATATAGAGGTTTAGGAAGCCTTCTTGCCGTGCCATAAGGAGATAGAATCCAATTGGGAAACTGAAATCCTCTTTGTTATGGATTTGATTTATGTACTCCATATCCAACTTGATGTAGGAAACCAAGTTCAATAGGGAGATCACTTTAAGGGCTGCACGGCTAAGGGCTGCACGGCAATCTCAAGTTCAATAGGGAGATCACTTTAAGGGCTGCACGGCAATCTCTTGGTCCAACTAGGAATAGCTAGGCCGGCCTCCTCTTCTCCTTCTTTAACTCGAATATGATTTCCTTGTTCAACTAGGAATGCAACTCGGCAACTCTCCTTTCTTTCCAAATATGATTTGTCTTTCCTGAAAAGAAATCGTCGATTAAGGAATAGGAAAGAATGAAAATAGGAAAGTAGAGTCCTAGTCGAGTAAGGAATCCTAGCTCAATCAGGAGTTCTAACACTTAGCACAATTTCATCATCAAATCATCTCAATTCGAAATAGCTCTACCTATAGCATACATATGACAAATATGAACTTAAAAACAACTAAATAAGAAGTAACAAAGCATAAGAATAGGGCATATATACATTAAGAACGTCACACTTTGTGCTCCTATCAGTGTTTTGGTAGAGTTTTGGCTCTTGAATTCTAAGGAGAAGTGATCATTTTTCTTTGAGAATGTTGTGCTATTTATAGAAGAGTTTTGGCTCTTTGAATATTATAGCTTGAACTTTTTCTCCTCAATTTCTTTCACTTATTTTTGTCATTGGTGGGTGCAATCTCCTTTGATCAATTCCTTATTTTCCTCCTTTAATTTGGTTGCCTCTTTCTTTCTCTCTTGCATTATCTCTTTTTATTTGCTTAATCCCTCATTTATCTCTTCATTTTTCTTTCACTTATTTTTGTCATTGGTGGGTGCAATCTCCTTTGATAATTTTTTTTTCTCATTTTTAGGTGTCTCATTCTTTCTCTCTTGCATTATCTCTTTTTATTTACTTAATTCCTCATTTATATCTTCCTTTTTCTTTCACTAATTTGTTTTCATTGGTGGGTGCAATCTCCTTAATAAATTCTTTCTTTTTCTTTTTTTTAGGTGTCTCATTCTTTCTTTATTTTCCTCCTTTGCTTTTTTTCTCTATTTTTTCTTCATTCTAGCTACACAATCTCATCTTTAAAATTTGAAAATAATAAAAGACAAGTAAGTTACGGAGTAGGAAAGTAAGATAAGGAAAATTACGGAATAAGACTTTCAGTTCAAGTAGGATTTTCCCAAATTGTACGTTTCCTAGTTTGAAAAGGATTTTTAATACAAGTAGGATTCTCAATATATCACAAATGTTATAGAAATGCCGATTAATTAAGACTCTTAATTTAACTAGATTTCCTAGTTACACAAGGAATCCTACTGTAAATAGGACTCTCGACAATTTATGTGTTTTCAACTTGTTTTAACACCAAAATGCAACCAACGCCACGATAGACTTTTAGCTCGACTAAATGACTCAATACTACAATAATAAGAGCTAAGCAATGTATAACTAGAGGTAAAAAATGTTAAGGACATCGCACAAAGTGCTCCTATCAAATACCCTACATTTGGCTTTTGCTAGTCCCTTAGCAAAACAAAAACTCTATAAAAACATTATTTCCCCTAAATGATTGTTTCAAAATCTCATAACACATAGCTTTCAAGTTTAAGCATTTGAATGTAAGCAGATAAATTTCAAGCTTCATAAACATGCTTCATGGTATGAATAAGTCAGAAATGAAACAATAAGCACTTAACATGTTTAGTCAATCCAATCCTCCTCGTAAGGCATACTCTATTCTTTTCACTCAAATTCATGGCTATAATTCACACATAAGTATATGCAAGAGAATAGATAGTAAGACAACAAATAACTTGCATATTTTTATCAAATGAAAGCACTTTGTGAATATCTTTTGGAAAACCTCATTTAACAACTAAGTGCACAAATGGACCAAAACCATATGCTCAACTTTTGTGAATATCTCTACAGACCAAGATTTGCTCATTTTAAGAATTATTAGGATCATTGTACAATGTTAGTGTTTAGGCTTTAGCTAAAGGCATGGATATTAAGGAATTACAAAGGTCATCATATAGGCTTAGCAGAGTAAACATCACCTTTATGATACCAAACATCATCAATGGTCAAATATTAATAAGTTGAGCCAAATCATCATTTTATACATAAAGTGAAAATGGACAAAGGTCAATTTAACGTTTTAGATCTTCAATTACAACTCAAGTCCAAATCACAAACAAAAGAGAATATAACATTTTTTTCTCATTTTTTTTAATTTCTTCATTTTTTTCGTCACTATGCTTAAAAGCTTTTAATCTTTTTCATATGTCTTTCATCCCACACTTATTTCATACATTATCTCAAAAAAAGTTCTGCCAAGTCTATAAGACAAGGTAAAAGTTATTGTACTAAGCATGAAGATAATATATGTAATGAAGAAAAAGCTCAATGTAGGCTCAAATGAGATTCAACTAAGAAGTCCCAAACAAGACACATATGTACATGGTTGTTTGGCAAAATTGGTGGTATTCCTAGAAATGATCCATAAATCCCTTTCAAAGTCAGAGCATTTTATGACTTAAAAGTTTCAACAATCACAAAAGCGAGTTATAGTAAATTCTAGAGTTCATAAAAAACTATGAGACATAGTTATTAAATATGCAAAGAATAATGAGGTTTAAAAAGAATTACGAAATTTCTTATTATATCTCATGAAGAAAGTACATATAGGCTCAAAAACTCATAAGTTGTTATAACCAAACATGTATGCCATATTATAATCAATCTATATCTCACATGTTCATTTCAAATCCACATTATCAATGAAACAAACAATTTAATGCTTATGGAATGCAAAACCATCATCTATGCATTTAGAGACATAATCATCATAGACTTAAGGGGCATCCTAAGACTCGGATGACTCAATAAAGCAAACACATCTTTTAACTTTTTTTTGTTTTGTTTTTTTTAACAGAAACAAACAAACACAAAACAGACTTGTAAATCTACCCAACACTTAGAAAATTACATTGTCTTCAATGTAAGCTCAAAAGTAAGAATGCAATTCCTAAGCATAAAACAAGTTCACAAATCTAAATATATATAATTCAACCATAAAAGTGAAGGGATTAGAAAAATTCAAACTCCCGTAGACGACTCTTCCACTGGTACAGTTGAAAATGAGTTGTCTCCCATGCAGCACTTAACTTTTATAGTCCTTTAAAGTGTGTTAGAATTGTACACCTCCAAATTCCACTTCTTTTCAAGTTTTAGGCAACGCCAATTGGAATTGTACACTTTGAAATTTGTGTCTCCTTGCTATATCAAAACTCAAAGCATGCTCACTCCACTCTTAGACTGCATCACATCGAAAGAAAGATAATTAGAAAACTAGAGATAGAATCTCAAAGAATAAGTTAGTAAAATGTTAATGATTAAGTAAAAGTTAATATGAGTTAGATTAATTGCAAATCATGCATCAAAGTTAGAGTGTGGTGGAACTCCACTTCTTGTAACACTTGTTGTCCTTCCCAAGCCATTGAGAGCTTCAATCAACTGTTAACAATAGAATTCTCCAACTCTTTTTTTAAAAGTTATAACTAACAAATAACCTATACAAAGACATACAAAATTTTAGTGGTCAAGTATAAAATGAAATAAAAGAAATGTTAGTAGTTGTATAAAGAATGAAATACAAATATAAGCAAATAATGACTAAACCTTTTTTTTAACAATGTGTAAGAATATCCTAAAATCTAATTGCTTTTATTCACAAAGTCCTAATATTTAAGGTATGTGGAGCAGAGGAGCCTACAGTGCAATGAACTGAAACTGCCCCATGTAGGGTCATATTTTATCTGATATACCTTAAAAATTAAGGTATCATTTCCTTTTGAAGCTATATATATATATTTATTTATTTATACAAAGTTAATTTCTAAGTTATAAAGCAAGGTGGACATGCGGCCTAAGTATGTTGTCTAGAAAAAAACTCATTCTTTTGTTTCAGAAGGCTAGATAGCTAGATTCAGAGATAGTCGCAAGACATGACTCATTTATTGGACACCACGGAGGCTACACCATTGAAAGGATGTTTCCACTATCGACTTCATCACCGAGATATATGTCAGTCTATGGGCCTCTGAGATCCAATTTTGTAATCCTTGAACCAGGGTAATGAAAATAGCATGCCCCTTACTCAGCTCGGAATACATTTTTGTGTTAGACTGCTCGCAAAGTGTTAATAAAAGCCGCTCTCGACCCCAAGCAACCTTAGCAAGGTACAAATGGAGGGTTAAGGCTAATATTAACAAAATGGATCCTGTAAATGTCATTGTAAGTATAGAATAAACAGTGATCGTTCAGTCCCGGGAATTGAATGGAACTCTAAATTTTCTGTGTTAACAAATAATGAAGGGTTTGAGATTGATTATTAACTACTAAAATAAAACCTAAATTACAATTTACATGATCGAGTTCTCTTTACCAAACTAAACCAAATTCACCAATGCACCACATAATTATAAGTTTGGTTCTATCATGCATTATAATTCATCTGATTACATACTTTTAGACACCAATACAATTAGAACCTTAGGGGAACATCTAATCATGCAAGATTTCTATTGACATTTAGATTGACTTAGAGCCTTACCTAAATTGGTTTAACAACACTTAGGGTATAAATCAAACAAGATTACATTGAAGTACCACATCTTAGTTGGAGACATGCTTCCCGGACATAATTGTACTACTTTGCTAAAACAGTCATAACTCACTCAATACGACATATATAAACAAATGGTTGGTGTCCCTGGAAAGTTAGACACACTAAGAGCTAAGAAAAGTACAACTCGAGATAAACACATGTTAAAAACGTCGCACAAAATGCTCATATCAACCAGGACATACGTTGATGTTGTTGGAGCTGCTGGCGGTGTTGGTGTGGATAGGATTTGTGTTGATTCACTAAGTGTAGAACTAAACCCATGTCAAAAAAACATTTAAGGTCCCTCGGGCACTCTCATATCTGCATCAAGATCCCTTTACAGATATGTTGTGACCACTATCATATGATGTGACCACTATCATATGCTGCAAATTAATTTTCATGGACACTACTATTGATCAAGTAGCGGAAATCAATTATGTACATAACAAGATAATATAACTCATCGTGGTCAATACTAGGATAATGAGACAATCTTTGTGGCATAAGTCTTGCAAATGTCGCATGACCTCATCTTTCTCATTACACTTAAGAACAATGACTAACATAACAAGTCTAGTTCAGCCTATTGATTCTTTCCACTTCGGCAAAGTTCTAAACATTGATTTTTTACAACAAAAGAAGAGCATAAGCGAATACATCATCAATCATGGGAGATCAATCTATTGAACACACACGCACGCTTATATTATCTATTTGAGAAATTTATTTTGTTCTCAAACATTAATAAAAGGAATATGTAGCGTCCCACATAAACTTAGTTGATACACATGTTCAGAGAATATCTCTTGATGATGGGTGAACTATTTGTGCATTCGCACCTCTTTTCTTTCTGGTTTTTTAATTCTAGAGAATAATGGTATCCCCCTCATCTAGGTAGGAGCCAAGACCAAAACTATAACCCTTACTAGTCAATCTTTGCATTTTCCGCCCTTATTTTGTGGTGCAATACCACGGGCGCCAACAACACTATAGCATATAATGGTGCCATCGCCGGCTTCCTTCCTACTGTCAGGGATTGTGCCAACGGTACTAGGACTAGGTCATATGAAATTCTCCCATATTCTGAGAGTTCCAAGCTTACAGACATATCACAACATTTATGTGCGATCTCATCACTTTCACAATATCGGTAAAGTCATTGAGCATTGAATCTTTGACTTTCTAGAGGACGATAATGCGTTGCACTTATTGCTTACCGAGAGCAGTGCGGAATCTTAATGAGACATAGTGCCACACCATGTCAATTCCTGGCGTTAAAACCAGAATTGGAGCATTCCATATCTCCCCTTAATGACGGGAAGTATGTCTCATCAAAGTGACTGCTTGCGGATATTGCTGGATAGAGATCCACGGTTGTAGATTGAAAATACTAGACAAGTGTTAGTGATTCATAAATCATAACAAACCAAATACTTAATCGTTTCATGTAAACCCATCTGAGATACTAAAATAGAGGCACATAAGCAACTTAACTAAATAGGTGTTAGTGAAAAGAATGCACTAAACGCTTGGTGAGTTGTGGGTCTAAGACGAATAAGTGTCGCTGCATAAAACATCATTACATATCCCCATGCAAAGAACGGTAGGTTAGTACCCATAACCAAGTTTGAGCTCTACTGGATCGTACTGTGAATGAACATGAGGAATTATATGTTCAATGACGATCCCAATAGACATGCAAAATGAAATCATCATAAGTCTTGGAGGTAAACTCTCCAACAGTATCTAATCAAAAAAGATTAGAGAGGATGGAATGGTGGTGAACCCTTAGTAATGATGATCATAGCTAAAAACTTAACAAATGCAGCATTCCATGTGGATAGCAAAGCGACGTGTGACCAACGCGTCAATGCTCTTAACTTATACCATAAAAATACCGAAAAATGTCTGTATTTGGTTGGATTGGGTCCACTAATGTTACCTTAAATACTTTGTAAGAATATGCTCAATTATAGTCTTCACATGAGAAGAATGACAATAAGAGTCATCAATTAAGCAGGTTTGTCAAGAGGGGCTGCAGGGTTACGGGGCTATAGGGGATGCAGGGCAGCCCCAGGCTACAGAGTCGTGCAAGGCAGCTGCGGGGCAGGCAGTAGGGTTACGTACAACCCATTTTTAGAATTTTTGACAAAAATATTCCTCTCCATTCTCAACATAAGTATTCATATGAAAATTATTGGAATGTATGGTCTTTAAAACTTAGCAAGGCACGAAGATATAAAACACAATCTCCGCACGAGATCCGTAAAACAACTACGTGCACCATAGGACTGTGTGGGTGGTTACACAATTAGCAAGACACTCAAAATCACGGCGGGACGTTCTCAAAATAAAATTAAGAGAGCCAACGACACGGTGAACTTCTCTAGACAATACATCGTAGAATATTGTAAGAGGTGGGATTGAAACAAAGTGCAATCCAATCGAGTGTATCACATGGCAATATAACTACATTCTTCAACATAAGAGTTAGAAAAACATGGTATTGGAGCAGCTGAATACCAAACAACTAGGGTGGTAAGAACCTGTAATACCGCGAAATTTAGTATTACTATTTAGTACTCTAAGGTTATATTAACTTAGAATTAATTCAATTTTTCTTCTAATATTACTCTTTAGAAACCAATGATGCTAAGGTTCATACTTTGAAAGATAGAAAATTTCTTTGTGTACGTATTAGACCACGATTGAAATACGTTAGCTCATATTCTTGCGTATACTCGATACTTTGTAATCGAGTTTTAAGACTAATACTAATAGTATTATCTTTTATGCATTATATTAGTGTTAGATAGTGCAAATATATTGAAAACCTTATGAAACAAATATATTAAATTTTATTACTTTTTAGAATAACACATATAAATGTGTTTGTAATATATATATATATATATATATATATATATATAATCCTTATGCCAATATGTTTTGAACCTAGCTAATTTATTTTTATGTTTTACTCCATCACTCTATTTTTTTTCTTTGCCAACAACCACACTAACTAGCTAGGTCATCACTTAATATTAATTATTGAGAATGGTAGGTGAGAATTGAAGTTTTGTGTTCCTTCTTGGCCTATTTATAGTTGTGAGCTGCCTCAAGTTTTCTTCACACTTCAAAATCAGAAATCATGCAAGTCTAGAGTTCCCTTAGTTGATAGAAAACTCAACCATCCAATGTTTCTCAAACTAAAATTTTAGCATTCACTCTTTCTCTCTTAAACAAGTTTCTTCTTTACTTAAGTAATCCAACTTTGGATTCACATCAAAACCTTCATTTCACCTCTGAAACTTTCTTTACTAAAGTAATCCAACTTTGGATCCACATTAAAACCTTCATTTTACCTCTGAAACTTCAAGGTAAGTACATCTTACATCCTTATAATCTTTTGTCTTTTAAGATTTATCAAAGTGCATAGCTAAGGATAAAATGGAAAATACCATATTTTTGTAAGAGTTATATTTTCGTATTTTATAACATTTGAGTTAGTCCAAGGTAACAATAGCATTAAATTCCTCATGAAAAATGCTTCAATTTAGGCTTTTGAATCACTCAAAAATGTTTATAAATGGAAAAGTTATGGCTAATCAAAGTTCGAGTTAATAAACTCACTGAAAATCTTTTGTAGCACTCACACCTTTAAAATTAAAGTATAAGACCTCTACTTTTAATCTGAAAAGTTTCAGAAGAAATGATAAAATTTTTGTTACAAATAGAATATGCAGACATCTAAGATCATAACTTGATGATCGGTTTCTACACTGCTACTGTGTTTGAACTTTTTGGACTCAATGACTTTGAACTAAACTGTATGACTTATCCTATTGGATTCCTTACGAAAAATCCTTGAACATAGACTCCTCACTTGCCTAATTTGGACAATTATTGATTGAGTTATCGATACGGAAAGTTGACGGATTTTGACAATTTTATTTGAATGACAATTGCTACTGTAGACAAAGATTTTCCTTATTATGGGAGAAATGACTACTAATCCTTTGACTACTTTCTACTATTATCTAATTACTTTTAATTTAAAGTACACTTTATTTACACATTTACTTTTAAGTTTATTAACTTGTTTATTTCACACATACATTGAGTTATTGATAAGTATTTATATCTTGGTGTAAGATTATATATTTTTTTTAGTATTTAAATATTGTCTTAATTACTAAACTTTGTGATATTCTATTGACGTTATTGAGTTGGAGGTGTGAAGCCGAGTGATTAGTACTATCTCGTGCTTAAGTGAATTGCTGGTAAAATTGTTTTGTACTTTGAGAGTCAGCCTTGGACCCTAGTCCCTACAGATAGTGTACTATTATACTCATAGGAGAATTGACCTTAAGTATACATACTTTGGTATTGGCCTCTTTATGCTGAGGCTTATCCGTATTTTGGGTAAACGTGAACCCTAATATGTGACTTTGTGATTAATTACCAGTTTTCTTGAAAATTCACACAATTGATTGAATATATTGATGCTGATATGTATATCTATATGCATAAGTAAGAATTCGTGTGACCAAATACACCTGGTTTTTGGTACATTTTACTTGGTTGTTCATATTTTAATTTCTCATTAGCCAAATTATTATAAGAATGTATTATGTACTTTTGGGTCTGTGTTACTCATGATGCTACACATTCTTATTTTCAGGTAATGAGTAGATGCTTGGGGAATGGGATGAATCTACTAAATAAAATGATGGTTTTTCTTCAATTACTAGTTCAAGATAATAAATGCGAGACTCATGTATCTTCGCTAAAATTCAGTATTTCTAAATCCGTTGTATTGTAAAATAACTCTGATTTTGTTTCCTAATAAAAGTATCATTCAAACATATATTTATGTCAGTTTTATTGAGGAAATTTTATTGGTTTTAAGGTCACACCTCTAATTCGGAAACCATATTTCCATATAATAGTGGTCTCGGATTTGGGCGCGTGACAAAACCATCCAATTAGTGTGGATGGTCACCAATAATAAAATCGTTTGAGTTATGAAATTACTTGGACAAAACCAGAAACAATAACTGGAAAACCATGTCAAATATGCTCAAAACCGAATGAAACTTTGGCGGGAAAACACTTCAACAAAAAATGTTGGAAATATGCGGAAAAAAAACAACAAGAAAACGGCAAAGAATTGCCGGAAAACTCGATGGAAAACCGGTGGTGCCGGTGACCGGAAAATCAGCCGTCAGCGGCCGGAATCTGGCCGGTTTGGATGTCTGACTTCATATCCGATTGGAAACGCCGGCCGAAACCGACATGTGTTGCCGGAAACGTCAGAAATGAACCAGAAAGCGGCCAAAACAGCCGGAAACATCAACAAAATGTTCCGGAAACGCCAAAGATCATAACGATGTCAAATTTTGACATTCCAAGGTTCATTTTCCAAATGTTAAGTAACAAATTCACAATGTACTACTATTGGGGTCTCATGTAACCCAAAAGCGGTCAATTTAAGAACCAAAACGAGTTGTAAACGTTGATCATTCATGTTAAGTTTATGGCAAATAAAATTCTCACAAGATCATTTTGTAAATAAGGAATACAAGAAGTTTTATTGAATATGTCAATCTTTAATACAACGTAGATTAGCTTCTAATTCCCATAAACGACTTAAGCTTAAGTCGAGTAAGAAACATGACAATGCCAATGTCATACTTGAAAAATAGTAAGCAGAAAACATAGTCGACAAAATAGATTGACTAATCAAATATTCATAGCAAGCAAATCTTCGTATGAGATGGGGCGGAGCCTTAGCCTGAGCCTCAAAATCTGCTAACTTAAGAATGGAAGATTGTTACGTTTCCATCTGAAATGTTCTCTCAATAGATATAGATACAGGTGCCAAAAATGGCATGTGTTTGTTGGATGTTGAGCATGCATCAAGGTCAAAAACGTTTATTAAACCACTTGAGATATGTCCCATATAATTCGCTATTGTTGGGATCTTTTATCAGCAAACAATGTTGTTTCAGAGTAGCAAATTTTAACTCAAATAAATGAGTATGTAGACATTGAGACTATCAGTTATAGATATGATTTTAAGAAAACTCATAACATTAAAATAACAGTGGCGATGATGACGCATCCACAAGAAACCAAGGTTGTATAGGTTTCGAATAATCGAAACTATTCAAGTATGTAACCGGAATTAGAAGGGTTGTGATGTATATGGTCACAAATTAATCGATACATATCGGCGATTCTCATGATCGCACCCAAAATAAAGGTGTACTCAGACAACCACGCGAAATCGATTTCTTCCTTTAAATAATTACGTGATTCCCCCAGGACTGTCACACGAAAAACGTCGACCAAGAGGGGAAATATATCCCTTTTTGGTCTCATCGGTGTTATAAGAAAGGTCGGAAATGAGACATGAAGAAGGCTAATAGCGCCTGATAATTTATATATATATGTTCAAAAATAGCAACCTTAAGAAAAACGTACTTATTGGTCTGCCAAATAGACGACATATAATTAAAGTTCTCTACAAATCGATCTTCATGCAAGAAAGATGCTTGATGAATTCATTTTTCCTTGTCGATCTTCGTACTGATGGCATAATAATCACTCAAGTAAATCCATCTCTAGCAAGCATGGCATCACAATGGTACGACGATTGATCATTTTCCTATATGAGCACATGGACATAGTTAGAAACTAAAACGTGCAAATAAATAAAGAAATAGGAAAACAAAAGGAAAGGAAATAGAGTTTAGGGCTAATAGGCCATTAGGCTTGGAAGAGCTGAGGCCCAAAAGGTTGTTGGGCGGGGTCAGGTTCAGTCTTAAGGCGGATCCAAAACATTTGGGTCAAGAAACGATCCGGGTCGGGGCAGCACAAACACTGGGAAGACTAGGTCAAAAACAACGTTAGTTTGCAAGGACGACCCTCGACGGACAGAGACGACTGGGGAGGATGCCAGAAAAGGGCATCATCTGTCTGCTTGATGGGGGCGACGATTCGGGTCAAACAAGACACGCTGGGTTGCTTCGGTTTGAAGGAGCTACGTCGGTTTTGGATCCCAAGAACAAGTTGTCGTTGACAACAAGACGTACGTTGGAGTGGTAACAATGGTAACAATAGCGGGTTGCCAGCACGGGGTGCTGCTAAAGGTCAAAGGGTGCCCAGAGAAGAAAACTAGCTGCCAATAGTAGATTCGATATCTGAATTTTTTTTTCAATGATAATTTGTCGGTTTCTAATCTAATTTTCCGTCAATACACGTAAGGAGGTTGCCGGGGAAAAGATTTTAGGGCTAGGGTTTTATTTTTATGGTGGTGGCCTCATCGCTCAGACATTTTAGAACAAAGTGCAAAGAAAGTGTTGCAGGATAACGAACGAGAATAATAACAACGTAATGAAACATAACCGAACTCTTTATTGATTGATAATAAGGCCTATAAATAGGCATTACATACGGACTATCCCGATAAATCAGAGATTCATATCTATTACATAAAGCATAATCTACTCCAATAAGGAAACTGAAATAGGCTAAGACACACACACAAGTGTAGAATAATAATTCTCCCATAACATGGACCAAATAATTGCAGCTTCAATTCATAATTAGTTAGAAAGATAAGCATCAAGGGAAACAAAATAGTATGTTCTTCTTACATAGATCAATTTACATTTAGTTTTCAAGTTTCAAATGCCTCTACTAGTTTCTTACTGATAATTTGTTTACAAAAAGTTATCGTACACATGTAAATCTCATGTAATTTCTGATCAATAACCACGAAGAAGAAACTCTTGGCTCGTTTGTTCTCGACAAAGACTAGATACAGAGCAACTACTCTTATAGATAGAGTTGACGATGCATGGCTTTCTCCAAATCTGAACTTTCTCCAAGGTGGACAAGTGAAACAATGTAATTCATAAGAAATGAATCACAAGGTAATATAATAGGCTCATTGCTTGATAATCCGAACTCTTCTTCAGACATTTTGAGAAGCTCCTGGAATATGTAGTTGCCAAGATAGGATAAGGGTAGCACAAAACGTGCTTTGTCGAGGGTGTAGATAACAAAAGCGCCTTTCTCAGATGCAACATCACACGACTTGCCGCCACTTGAGGATGAAGCTTTCTTTTTTCCCATAACATCATTCACCTGCAACTTTCTGGCCATTTTAATGAGCCTTTTTGGGCTGAGTATCATGTCCATGTCTAAAGGTATGTGGATGAGCTAGCCTTGAGAAACTGATCAGCAAGAAAACAGATGCCGCTTTAGATCTTGAATTATGTTTCTGCTGATCGAGTATATTGAATATTGCTACTGCGCGCTGTGTTGTTGAGAGATGATAAACCGTTAGGGGTGAGTGTTGCTTTATATATACAGTTACGTGCACTTCCGACAATTTGTTCGAGTATGGCTTTCTTGTTGTAGTGATTTTCTATGTCATATCTTTTTCTTTCTGATTACTACTAGCTAGTACCTGTTGGAGAAAACTCCAATGTTTAGCAACCAGAACATCTCTGTCATTTCGATGCTTGAATGTGATTTGTTGTATTTAGTATTCACTAATTTTCGGCTTATTATTTTCAGGTTGTTGAAGAGCCGTTATGAACCTCCGTACAAATTCTGGTAGGAAATTTTAGTTAAGATCGTTACAAGGAAAGCCAAAGCGAGCGAAAATTCCAAAGTGTAGCTAGCCTGGTAGCCTGGTTCGTCTTGGTGTGGAGAAACCTTCAATGCTTTTTAACCCTAACAATTTTGATAAAAACAAGTAAAGCCATAGAGGAAAATGCTTGACATACATATAAAAATATTACAAAGTCGTCACTACTGTGAAACTCCATGCTATAACATAACGTCAGAAGTAAGAAACTTTTTGTGGAGCTAGATCAAATAACAATATCATTAACACCGAGTTATGTGCACGAGATTGTATTCAAATTATATGCTGAGAGACTGTAGTTCTGCGCTCCTAATTATAGCAAAAATTAAACCTCATTATATTGGTTCTTTTTCAAAAATCTTGATTAAGAAAATATGCAAAGAAAATAAATAAAAATGAGGAACAACCTGGAACAAGAACAATGTCATGCATTTACTACCGACCTAGCCGCCTAGGTGACCATAACTTCATAACAGAAGGTCTGCAATGGAAAATTCATCTACATCTCGGCTGCATACTCGTCACCTCTCCACTGGCAAGAGGAAATTCAAGATGGCCCGGCGGCCTGATCTGGCAACCTAAGACCAAAGCCACCGTCCGCACTTCCCGGCGGCATCTTGAGCCGCATCGGCTTCTGATCCGGCCTCTATGCATATGTGTGTGTATTACTTTTGAAACCTTTAGCTATGTTTTGATATAACGAAGTAATCTGATTGACCACTACATCAGTATCAGAATGATAACTCTGGCATAACGTCGGGTAGGCCAATCTGACGTGGAATCTAATATATGAAAGAGTTCAAAGAGTTTTAAACTTTGTCACAAATTTTTAGAACTGTCTGTATGACAGGAGAGCCAAACCATGCTCATTTATTCAGACTAATTAGATATTAATCTTCTTTTTTAAGGACTTAGACATTAATCCATAGGTATATATACGAACTGAGGCTGGGGGGGGGTATATGAGGAATTATCAGTGAAAGTGTCATGATCCCGAAATTTTGATCAACATTCTCAATGTATAATTCTCATCACCACTGTGATCATATTCACAAACGAAATCCTAACAGTATATAATATAGCAAACTATATATATATATATATATATATGTACATAATTACCATTTATACAATATATATATATAATCCACTTTATCATATACATGTCATATTTCATTCTTTAATATTTTGCAAAATCTTGAATCTCCGCAAGGTAGATTCGTAAATAAGTGAGATTTTACTCACCTTATCAACTCGAGCGTAATTCCACAATTTCCGAAGATAATTCATTTCCTTAATTTATTGATCACCTTGAAAAAATAAGAAAATAATTTAGAAACGTTTCGTAAACCTTTAAATGCCGAAACAGTAATAATATGTTACTATTCAGAAATTTCTGGTTTTTACGAATTTACTGTTCACTGAGTACTATTTGCTGAGTACTATTCATGTATTATTGTACAAATACACGTTCATTACGTATTCTTGTACGCATACATACTGTTTACATATTTCTGTACGTATAAATACTATTCAAATGTACATACTGTCTCAGTAAATAATAATTACTGAATTACCCTTTCCAAAATTACTTTTTACATTTACTGAAAGTAATTTACATTTACATTTACCGTACGTAAATAAAATTTACTTTTACAGTACGTAAATCACATTTTTTACATTCACCGTCGTAAAAATAAATTTACAAAATTTCTGATTCGGAATCACTGTTCACACGCCGCCGCACGTGGCGCTCACACGCCACTCACTGTGGCAGCGCGTGGGGCACACGCGCCGAGCCTAAGGCCGGCGCGTAGCACGCCACCGCCGCTCCAAAATCCCTCATTTCTTCCCCCGCTTCCTCCCCACGGCCTGACGCCGCCCCTAGACCCCTCCACGCCCTCACACGCGCCGCCTATGGCGGCCGTACCTCCCCACCATCTTCAACCTCCGATCTCCACCAAAACACCACAAATCAACACAAGAATTTAACAACATCATCACAACAACCAACCTAGGCTATCCTCACCTCGATTCGAGCTTGAAAACCACTGGAGACAAGCTTTGATGTGGCGGAGCGAAATGCAGCAACTTGGCGACGTTTGAGCAGCTTCACGGCGGCGAGGCACGGCGCGGCGAGCTCCATAATGGTTGAGGTGGCCCGTGCGGTGGTCTTGAGGCTGGCGGTGTGTGACACGGCCGGTGGGTGAGGGAGATCGCCGAGAGAGAATGAGATCGGGGAGGGAGAGAAGAAAAGGGGGAGAGGGAGGCGCGCGGGGTGAAGAGAGAGAGAGAGTGTGAAGGGGTTTCCAATTTTGGAAACCCTAAACTGATAAAATTCCTTTATATACTCGTTCCCAAAATCGGAAACTAACTTCTGACGTTAATAACTTCCACGTACGACTCCGATTTGAACGCATGACCTGTCTACAAACTCGTATCGACGAGCTCTACAACTTTCGTGAAGGAAGTTTTCACAATCGAGCGACGGAATAAAAGTCGATATATTCATTCGGAAACGTAACTTTTTCTAATTAAACGTTCCGATAACGTTTCCGTTTCTATTTCGTAAAGTCGCAAACAATCAAATTCATTTTAATTTAATTTCACAACTTTATAGAATTCAAATCAAACCAAATATTGTTTTGAAAAAAATAGGGTTATTACATGCATAACTACCCATACACCATCGATTTGGTGCACCGGGATTATAAACAAAAACCCGGTAAGTTTTTCATCCCGTATGAGTAAACCAACATTATAACATACACCACATAAAAAGGAAATGTAACAAATAACAATTTATCACATGTGAACTCATGAGACTAGGCAGCCAATATGGTTACCTAATATTATTTTAAAATAGTGTACTCCTGAGACACTGGGCAGCCCATCTGGTTACCCAACATCATTTAAAACATGTGTACTCATGAGTCCCAGACAACCCATATGTTACCCCTCCTGCAGTACAACGGCAGACAGACTAAAACTCTAATTGATCATAACCGATACCCGGCCAAGGCTTAGTTCCGATTTAATGCCAATAACGTCTGAAGACCAGAAAACGTTTTAACAAGACTCAATGTTAAAGCCACGTACAATATAACAATTCACGCATGTTCATGTACTACAACCAAACGACTTTTGCACAAGAATATATAATGTCACTTCAATAATCCATTATACCGGAAAGTACATTATCTCCTTTCCGGTCTCATCCCGCACAATTAATCCAAAACAATAAAATTTCATAATTTAAATAAAAACTGTAATATTATATAATCTAGCAACCCATATATATGTATCTTATTTACCATTTTGTACACATACACAACCCACTATATGTCATAGTTCACTCTTCTAAAGAAATCATAATTACTCACCTTATTTCCTACGCGCAACTTCTTCGACACGAAGAGCGATTCTCTCACTCGTTTCGTCGGTCACCTAATAGCATAACAACGTGCCTAGAGAACAACCTGTAAAATCTCAGGTGAATATTAATTATAGCTGAAACACTGTTTTACCAAACACTGTTCCTAAACAGTCGTGCGTGACCTCACTCGCAGACTCCAAAAGCCCGCAGTTTCCTTCCTACAACGTCCTAGGCCTATTACCTAGTCCCTACCGCCCTCACCTGCTCTCACACGCCTCCCTAGACGGTGGCATGCGCACCACCACCACTTCCGCCCAAACTTTCAACAAAAAAAATGTAGATCACAAGGTGGAGGTCGTAACCATACATGCATTTCACTCTAAGTCGGCCGGAAACCGCCAGAATCACCGCCGCAAAATCTCGGATCGATGGTTGAAGATCGAAGATGAAATGGCTCAATTCGAGAACCACCGCCGGTGGATTCTGTCTAAGAGGAGGAGGGAGGATCTGCGACGGTCGCCTCGTGCCCAGCTCTCGTCGGCGACGTCGAGCTCCATGGAGCCGTCACTGTACTTTTTCGGGTGCGGTTGAAATGCTGCACGGGGTGGGTCGCCACCACCACCGATCGATGCGGCCTAGCCGTGCGATTCCAACGACACCGGCAGTGTCGAGCACAGCAGCCAGAGGAGAGAGATCATCGGCGCAGAAGATTTGGCTAAAAAGGGAATCAGGTCGGGTTGGGCCGGCTCGGTTTCCTCTTTGGTTTTCTAATTTTTGTTTCCAAAAATGTCCCTTTTATAGCCTTTCAAAATCGGAAATCAACTTTCGTTATTAACAACTTTCACATGCGACATCCAATTAAGGTGTCCCACGTGTCTACGAACTCGTATCGATGAGCTCTACAACTTCAGTGAAGGAAGTGTTCAGAGATGAGCGACGGAATCAAAGTCAACTCTCGAGCCACTGGAAATGTAATGTTTTTCAATCTTCAATTTCCATAATCGATTTCATTTTGCAAAGACACCGACGAAAAGGCATAAAATACGATTTTACTCAAATTACCAAGCTTAATAATTTACCGGAAATTATACGAATTTAAACTCAAAAATTCGAGGTGTTACAGAAAACTTGTTAGCGTGAGTCATGGTATAGTATTAGGAATGTGAATATTATAGTTTAATACTTACCAATTGTAGAGCAGAGATGTAGGTCAATTGTACTCTTATAATCTTCTATATATAACCCCAATGTGAGAAGAATAATATATCAGGAATTTATATTCAACTTGGTATTAGAGCAGTAAAAAGATCCAAGCGGACTTTGTCTTTTGTTTATTTTGCCGGTTTTTTTTCGTCGGGCCGTGGAATTGCAAACTCCGTTGTTAGGGTTGCTCCCCCATCGGCGTGTTTCTCCTCCATTTGACATCGGTGCTTTTTTGGACAAGACCGTCGTCTTACTTCCATCCAGATCGGACCGGCGACAAGCCGCTCATCTTCCGACCTCTGTACAGGCTGGATTTCCCAGATCATCAGCGACATCGATCCAAGTAGATCGTCGGTGCTCTCGGTCCTAGGCGCGGCGTCTCTCTCTGATATCGCTCCAAGTAGATCTTCGGTCGTTCCAAGGTGCAGCGTCACTCTCCGATATCGTCGAGTAGATCGTCAGTTCTACCTTTCCCAGGTGTGGCGTTTCTCTCTGACCGGTCCTGAAGATTCTGATCTGCTCAACCCACCTCGGCGCCATCAGTCCGACCCGATTTGTATCTCTGACCCGGTTCTTGTTTCTTTTTTGTCAGTGCAAGTACACTGCAAGTGCTGGTGCACCTAACACAAGTTTATGTCTGTTTTTATTTCCGCTGCATAACTATTGATTTGTTATTTCTTTTGCAATGGGTTCTGGAAAAGAAGAAAGTTCTCAAGTTAATGATGTTCAGAAGTTGGAAGTATCTATCAAGAATTATAAAAGTAGTTCATTTGGGGGAGCCAAGCTCAATGGAACCAATTTCTGTAAATGGAAGAGAATCATGACAGGTCATCTCCGAGGAATGCACAGATGAGGCATGTAACTGGGGCAATTAAGGCCCTTAGTGTTGAAGATGTTGATGCCTACACTAAGTAAGAAGATGATGATGGTCTTGTAATGTCAGTCTTGTACAAGGCCATGAATGAAGATATAGTAGACCTTGTGGAGCAATGTGATACTGCGCAGGCAATCTAGAAGACATTGGAAGATCTATACACAAATGAGTCTGATTTCATACATGTTCATGAGTTAATGTGCACAGCTTCAGCAATGCAATAGAATGGGCAGCTAGTGGCACAGTATTTTACCAAGCTGAAGAATATTTGGGCTGAGATTGATATGAAGCGTCCTTGCAAGATCAAGAATCAGGAGGATATTGTTTGGTACCAAAAGGAAAAGAAGCTTGAGCGAGTTCACCATTTCCTGAGAGGTCTTGATGCAAAGCATAACATTGCTAAATGAGAGCTTCTTAGAATGACAGAATCCCCTAGCCTGACTACCGCTTTCACATATATCTGTAAGGATGAATCTCAATAGGAAAGCCTTAATTAAGCACAAGTTGAAGTTTCTAGTCTCACTGTTCAGACGCGATCTCCAGCACCACTCCTTCAACAATCAAATTCAGTTCCACTTCAAAAGTAAGGACCACCGCCAGGCTTTGGGAATCAACCATGTTCCCCTTGCTCTTATTGCAATGGTACTCGTCATGCTCGTGAGACCTGTTGGAAGTTGTATCCTCATCTTAGGCCTAAGAGGTCTAATCATCATCCCGGTTCTCATGCACGTACCTACGTACGTATTTCTAATTAAGTTTCTGCGATGATGAAACGTAACCTTCTATTTGTCATTCATAATTCAAGTTCCGTTAATGTATAAAACACTGCCATCATTGTGTGATTTTATACAATTTAGAAACAAGTCCAGAGCGATCGAACAACACAGAGTGAAAGGTTTATCCAAAAAGCAAATCTAATTAGATCAGTAACCACACATAAGTAGTTGTTCACTCGTCTGTTCTTGACCACCGAAATTAGACAAGCAGCAGCTATTCCTGATAATAGAGTCGAGCAAAGCTTTGTCCAAATCTAAACTCATCACAGGGCCGTTTGAATGCAAATGTGGCAATTTAAATTACCACATTTGCATAAAATTTGTGGTATTTTTTGGAATGGCCACCAAGCCAAATGCCACACATGTTTTGTGTCATTTATCCAATTTTTTTTTGTAGTGTCCGTACTACGTCTTATCGAGCATTTCTTCTTAGTTTTGTACGAGCTTTCTGCTAGTAAGATGATTTTCGTTCAGATCATTACAAGAGAGACCCCAACAAGAGAGGAAAACTCCAAGATTCAGTCACTCAGTTAGTCTCAGTGTGGAATGTGGACAAGCAAGACGTTTAACAATTGAAACAACTATAATTGTGTCCTGCATAAGGACCTTGTTTCCGTTTCTGTACAATTGTACTTTAGAAGTGCTAGAATTTTTAATGCTATATAATCACAACAACTTCCGTAGTAGCAAATCAGCAACATCTTAGATTTAAATACTTTACCATGTACGTTAGCATGCATACGTTAGTTTTTTTTATATAAGGAATAAAAGAATCGTGCAACATGAGGTCTTTGTAGGAGATATCCATCATAGTACAATATCACTGAAGTCAACTTAACTTCGGAGTTATGACAGAATCTCGATTGCGGGGACGGTGGCTGTGTTTGTGTGAGTGTCTTATATGTTTAGTACTAATATATTAATATAGATGCTTGACTAACGTTGTCAGTGAATTAATTTTGTTTTCTGCTTTTATAACATAATGAAAGGATCAAAATTGCTTCTAAAAAAAGGATCAGTTTTTGATTGGTTACAAGCTAGGTCATTGACTCATTGTATACGGCCATATATGAACATGATAATATTGGTAATTTGGTTATGCCTCGTGTTTGAAATTCGAAATGACTTGATCGTCTAGAATTAATAAGTTTAGGAAAAGTTGGTTATGCAAGAGAAGGACGTACGTACGGGACATTACAATTACTGAGACCTTTCTAGACACCGCCATTGGCTGTATCTAGAGTCGTGTTCATGCTAAAATATGCCATAATAAATATACTTCGATCCTCCCATCCCCAAGAAGCCACTCCCGGCAATCCATGCGTCGATGATTCCACCACGGTTAGAGTACGTTGTCTGAGTTGATTAGCCTTGCATGACTCACGATAGAAGAAAGGTAAATGCTAATTACATTCATTGATCTCTAATTACAAGTAATCAACTCTATATATAACCTAGAAATCATTTCTATAAATCCCACAAATCACGCTCACACTTCTCCTCAAGTTGATGCATACACATCAATCATGCCCAACTTGCTAAGTGAGTCATAAAATGCCTTCTTATACACTCCTTTTGTGAGCATATCGGCAAGTTACTCTTTTGTACGAACAAAAGGAAAACAAATGATCTTCGCGTCTAGCTTCTCCTTTATAAAGTGACGATCAACCTCCACATGTTTTGTACGATCATGTTGCACAGGATTCTGTGAGATATCAATAGCTGTCTTGTTGTCACAATACAGCTTCATATCACTCTTAGGCTTAATACCCAATTCTTGTAGCAAATTTCTAAGCCATAACAATTCGCACACTCTCTGAGCCATATCTCTGTATTCTGCTTCAGCACTAGATCGAGCTACCAATTTTTGTTTCTTACACTTCCATGTAACAAGATTACCCCCAACAAAGGTAAAGTACCCTGATGTGGATCTCCGATCTGTAATATTTCCAGCTCAGTCTGCATCTGTGAAGCCACAAACCTCAAGGATATTATTGTGATTAGAGAACATTACTCCTTTTCCTGGAGCTAACTTCAAGTACCTTAGAATCCTTACAACAACATCCATGTGGTTCACACTGGGATTATGCATGAACTGACTCACTACACTTACTGCATACGCAACATCTGGTCTGGTATGTGATAAATAAATTAGGCGTCCAACTAGCCTTTGATAACGGGGATTTTCAGTGGGCACTTCATCTGGATACTCTGCTAATCGGTAGAGTATCAATGGGAGTACAATCCAACATACATGTCTTTGTTAGTAGATCAAGGATGTACTTCCTCTTACACATATAGATAATATCACTACCACGGACTACCTCAATGCCTAAGAAGTACTTGACTATACCTAGGTCCTTCATCTCAAACTTTGTAGCCAGCTATTTCTGTAATCTATCCACCTCAACCGTATCATTCCCAGTAACTATCATATCATCAACATATATGATTAGGGCTGTTATCTTTTCATGTTGATGTTTGAGAAATAACGTGTGGTCTGAATTATTCTGTCTGTAGCCAATTTTCCTCATGAACTGTGAGAATCTTCCAAACCAAGCACGAGGTGACTGTTTAAGACCATACAAAGACTTTCTCAATCTGCATACAAAGTTACTAGGAGAAGCGGCCACATATCCAGGTGGAAGATCAATGTATACTTCCTTTGTGAGTTCTCCATGAAGGAATGCATTCTTAACATCAAACTATCTAAGTGGCGAGTTTAAATTAGCAGCAAAAGAGAGCAATACCCGAATAGTGTTTATCTTTGCCACAGGTGCAAATCTCTCATCATAGTCTATGCCATATGTCTGGGTGAACCCCTTTGCAACTAGGCATGCTTTATACCGGCTCACTGACCCATCTGGATTATGCTTCACTGTAAACATCAACGACATCCCACAGCCTTCTTGCCATGTGGTGGAGATACAAGCTCGCAAGTATCGTTCTTTTGTAATGCTTCCATCTCTTCCTCCATTGCTTTCCTCCATTTTTGATCTCCCAATGCATCATGCACTTTGTTAAGTACTGATACAGTAGATTTGATTCACAAATGATTCATATGACTTAGACAATCTTTTGGTAGACATAAAATTTGCTACATGATACTTGGCATTAGTCTGAAGGGTAGGTTCATATTTTTTTGGTTGGCTGACCCCGAGTAGACCTATTTGGCAAGACATATTGTGTACTATTATCCTCACTAGTATTAGCCCCAATAGAATGACTAACCTCATATGAGTGATATTCTGTACCATGAGAGCATTGGTCAGGTGTATAAACATCAGTACAGGAGACATGAGGGGCAATTGTGTTGTTATCTTCTAGTACCTGATTCTCCGGAGTGACTACACCGGAATCATCCGGTGGTGCCTGTGTAGCTGACATATTGATAATTTGAATGGAACCTGTCACCATATCTACTAGCTCAATGGTCTCTCCCTCTACATGATACAGCTCTTCAAAATATAAATTCTCCCCCTTTCTGAAAGTAGCTCATATCTTCAAAGAAAGTAACATCCATAGTGACATAGTACTTCCTGGTAGGTGGATGATAGCACCGGTACCCTTTCTGATGTCCTCTATACCCAACCAACACACATTTAACTGCTCGGGCATCCAACTTAGACCTCTGATGTTGTGGAAGATAGACAAAAGCAACACAACCGAAAATACGGGCATGAAGATTATGAAAAAAAAGGTAATGAGACATGAGATGCAAGCACCTCATACGGAACTTTTCCTTGAAAGACACGAGATGGAAGACGATTAATGAGGTGGGCGGAAGTGATGACAGCATCACCCCAAAGGTATGTAGGCATATGTGCACTAAAAAGAATACACCGAGCCATATCAAGTAAGTGACGATTTTTCCTTTCACAAACCCCATTTTGCTCAGGTGTGTAAGGACACGTTGTTTGATGAACAATTACGTGTGTGTTAAAGAACTCTTGAAAGACACAATTCACATATTCCTCCCCCCCCCCCCCCCGTTATCAGAACGAAGAACTCTAATAGTGGCATTATATTGTGTTTGGACAATGGTATAGAAGGCTTGAAAAGCTGGAAAAACCTCATCTTTAGTTTTGAGGAGAACAATCCACGAAAGACGGGTGCAATCATCAATAAATGATACATAATACCGCATCCCGGACATAGTAGATTCTTTGGAGGGTCCCCAAACATCAGAATAAATTAATTCAAAAGGAAGAATACGTTTATTAGAAGTACTAGGGGAATAAGTAGATCGATGACTCTTGCCCAAAACACACGTCTCACAACGTAAAAGTGACTCATCCACACTAATAAACAAAGTAGGCATAGATTGTTTCATAAGACGAAAAGATAGATGCCCTAAGCGACGATGTCATAACCAAATTTCACTTAGCTTGTCAGAAGTGGAGATTAAAGCGGTCCGAGACTGTGCCCCTTGTTTTTCCCCTGCATATGTCTGATCCAGATGAAACAACCGACCCATCAGATACACCCGACCAATTAAATCCCCGATGAGAAGATCCTAAAATATCACATACATAAGAAAAAATGTCACATAACACTTAGCGTCAGCGTTCAATTGGGGAACATATATCAAATGATGAGATAAAGCAGGTACATATAACACATTGTGAAGCTCTATTATGGGAGTAATATGTACTGACCCTTTCCCTAAGACGGGAAAGGTCTCACCATTAGCATTAGTAACATAGGGTACAGGGGGAGGAGACTATACAGTAAAATAAGATTTGTCATAAGTCATATGATCAGATGCACCAGAATCAATAATCCATGTATCAAAACCAACAAAGTTAGAAATATTTAAAGCCATACCAATTTTACCACGACCAGTTATGGATGCGGTAGGTATTGCTCCTCCCGCTGTACGATGGTCATGTCCAACCATACCATAGATATCAGGTTCCTGGACTAACAGAATAGCTGCTTTTGTCTTGGGACGATAATTGGGCCTTTTTGGCCTAGGGTGTGGATACAATTTCCAACAGGTTGGACGAGCATAGTTAGTATCATGACAATAAGAGCAAAGAGTGTGGGGCTGATTCCCGAAGCCTAGTGGTGGTCCTTGATGATGAAGAGGAGCTGAAGTGGCTTGCGGAAAGGATGGTGCTGGAGATCTAGCATGAATAGTAAGGCTGGAAACTGCAACTGGTGCCTGATGGAGACTCTCCTGCTGAGACTCATCCTTATGGATATATGTGAAAGCAGTGAGTAGACTAGGGGGTTCGGTCTTTCAGAGCAATTCGCCTTTCGCACTGTTATGCTTTGCATCAAGACCTTTCAGAAAATGGTGAACTCGTTCAAGCTCCTTCTCCTTTTGGTACCAAACAATATCCTCTTGATTCTTGATCATGCAAGAACGTTTCACATCAATCTCAGCCTAAATATTTTTCAGTTTGGTGAAATAATGCGCCACTGGTTGCCCATCATGTTGCATTGCCAAAACTGTGCACATTAACTCATGAACTTGTATGAAATCAAAGTCATTAGTATATAAGCTTTCCAGTGTTTGAAATATTGCCTGCGCAGTGGTACATGCCTCGACCAGATCAACGATCTCGTCATTCATAGCTTTCCACAAGACTGACATGACAAGACCATCATCGTCGTCCCACGTAGTGTATGCAACAATATCATCTTTACTAGGAGCAGTAGTTACTCCGGTTACATGCCTTATCTTGTGCATGCCGCGAAGATGAGTGGCCATAATTCTCTTCCATTTACGGAAATTGTTTCCGTTGAGTTTGGCACCTCCAAATGAACAACTTTCAGAATTCTTGACAGATACTTCAAATTGTGAAACGTTATTGATTCGAGAACTTTCTGTGTCGTCTCCAGAACCTATTGAAAAAGGAAAAAATTAGGATTGATGCAACGGAAACACCAAAAGAAAAGGTTTTAAACCGGTCTTGTGTGCACCTGCACTGGCGGTGTACCTACACTGACAACCAAGAACATAGAATTCAGGTCGGACCGGGTCGGGTCGAAAGTGGGCCGGGTTGAGTCGATGCGGGTCGAACGCTGAAAGTCTCCGAATTTGCTTGAAAAAGGAAAGGACGTCTTCGCGCACCCGAGGGAGAGACAGAAGAAGAAAGGTATATATTCTTGCTTAATTGATTTGAACAATTACAAGGTATTTATAGAAATCTAGACTACTATTTATCAAGTATGAAACCAAATATTGATTTGTCAATTAGTACGGCTATAGATTTAGTTGGTGAGATCTGGTTGTTGTTTGTTGACTCATGCTAACACTCACCCTCAAGTTGGTGCATACATATCGACCATGCCCAACTTGCTAAGTGAGTCATAAAAAACCCTTTTAGATACTACTTTTGTGAGTATATCTGCAAGTTGCTCTTCCGAAGAAACAAAAGGAAAGCTAATGATCTTAGCATCTAGCTTCTCCTTTATAAAGTGACAATCAACCTCCACATGCTTTGTACGATCATGTTGTACAGGAATATGTGAAATATCAACAGCTGCCTTGTTGTCACAGTACAACTGCATAACATTCTTAGGCTTAACACCCAAATCTTGTAGCAAATTTCTAAGCCATAACAACTCACATACTCCATGAGCCATACCTCTTTATTCTGCTTCAGCACTAGATCGAGCTACCACCTTTTGTTTCTTACTCTTCCAAGTAACAAGATTACCCCCAACAAAAGTAAAGTACCCTGATGTGGACCTCCTATCTGTAATATTTCCAGCCCAGTCTGCATCTGTGAAACCACAAACCTCAATGGTATTGTTGTGATTAGAAAACATTACACCTCTCCCTGGAGCTGACTTCAAATACCTCAAAATCCTCACAACAGCATCCATGTGATCCATACTGGGATTATGCATGAACTGACTTACTACACTTACTGCATATGCAAGATCTGGTCTGGTATGTGACAAATAAATCAGGCGTCCAACTAGCCTTTGATAACGAGTTTTGTCAGTAGGTAACTGATTTGGGTGCTCTGCTAATCGATGGTTCTGCTCAAGAGGAGTATCAATTGGAGTGCAATCCAACATACTTGTCTTTGTTAGTAGATCAAGGATGTACTTCCTCTGACACAGATAGATACCATCACTTCTCCGGGCTACCTCAATGCCCAAGAAGTACTTGAGTGTTCCTAGGTCCTTCATCTCGAATTCTGTGGCTAGCTGTTTTTGTAATCTGTCCACCTCAATAGTATCATTACCATTAACTACCATATCATCAACATATATAATTAGGGCTGTTACCTTCCCTTGTTGGTGTTTGAGAAATAATGTGTGGTCTGAATTACTCTGTCTGTAGCCAATTTTCCTCATGAATTGTGAAAATCTTCCAAACCAAGCACCAGGAGACTGTTTAAGACCATACAAAGACTTTCTCAACCTGCATACACAGTTATCTGGAGAAGCTGCCACATATCCAGGAGGAAGATCCATATACACTTCCTCTATAAGTTCTCCATGAAGGAATGCATTCTTAACATCAAATTGTCTAAGCGGCCAGTTTAAGGTAGCAACAAAAGAGAGCAATACTCGAATAGTGTTCATCTTTGCAACAGGTGCAAAAGTCTCATCATAGTCTATGCCATATGTTTGGGTGAACCCTTTTGCTACTAGGCGTGCTTTATACCGGCTCACTGACCCATCTGGATTATGTTTTACTGTAAACACCCAACGACATCCCACTGCCTTCTTGCCATGTGGTGGAGATACAAGCTCCCACGTATTGTTCTTATGTAATGCTTCCATCTCTTCCTCCATCGCTTTCCTCCATTTTGGATCTCCCAATGCATCATGCACTTTGTTAGGTATTGATACAGCAGAAATTTGATTCACAAATGATTCATATGACTTAGACAATCTTTTAGTAGACATAAAATTTGCCACAAGATACTTAGCTTTAGCTTGAAGGGTAGGTTCATATTTTTTTGTTAGCTGACCCCGAGTAGACCTATTTGGCAAGATATATTGTCTACTATTAGCTTCACTAGTACTAGTCCCAATAGAATTACTAACCTCAGATGAGTGATCTTCTGTACCAGGGGAACGTTGGTCCGGGGTATAAATAACAGTAGGGGAGGCAGTTGTGCTGTCAGCTTCCGGTACCTGAATCTCTGGAGTGATTATACCAGAATCATCTGGTGGTGCATGTGTAGCTGACACATCAGTAATCCCAACCGAACCTGGCACCATATCTCCTGGCTGACTTGTCTCCCCCTTTCCATGATACAGTTCTTCAAAATATGAAATCTCCCCGTGAAGAGCAGTATCAGAAGACGTAAAATAGCTCATGTCCTCAAAGAAAATAACATCCATAGTGACATAATACTGTCTGGTAGGTGGATGAAAGCACCTGTACCCTTTCTGATGTCCTCCGTATCCAACGAACACACATTTAACCGCTCGGGCATCCAACTTAGACCTCTGATGTTTTGGAAGATGGACAAAAGCAACACAACCGAAAACACGGGCTAGAAGATTATGAAAAGAGGGTAAGGAAACATGGGAAGCAAGCACCTCATATAGAACTCTGCCTTCAAGGACACGAGATGGAAGACGATTAATGAGGTGAGCAAAAGTTATGACAGCATCACCCCAAAGGTATTTAGGCATATGGACAGTAAAGAGAATACACCGAGCCATATCAAGTAAATGACGATTTTTCCTTTCGGAAACTCCATTTTGCTCAGGTGTGTAAGGACACGTTGTTTGATGAACAATTCCGTGTGTGTTAAAAAACTCCTGAAAGACACGATTCACATATTCCCCCCCCCCCATTATCAGAACGAAGAATTTTAATTGTGGCATTATATTGTATTTGGACAGTGGTATAGAAGGCTTGAAAAGCTGGAAAAACCTCCTTTTTGGTTTTTAGAAGAACAATCCATGAAAGACGTGTGCAATCATCAATAAATGACACATAATACCGTATTCCCGACACAGTAGATTCTTTGGAGGGTCCCCAAACATCAGAATGAATTAATTCAAAAGGAAGAATACTTTTATTAGAAGTACTAGGGGAATAAGTAGACGGATGACTTTTGCCCAAAACACATGTTTCACAACGAAAAACTGACTCATCCACACCAATAAACAAAGTAGGCATGAATTTTTTCATAACACTAAATGAAGGATGCCCCAAGCGACGATGCCATAACTAAACTTCACTTAGCTTATCAGAAGTGGAGAGCAAAGCGATCCGGGACTGTGCCCCTGGTTTTTCCCCCGCATATGTCTGATCCAGATGAAACAACCTGCCCCGTAGATACCCCCGACCAATTAACTGCCCCATACATGGGAAAAAATGTCACAGAGCACTTAGCTTCAGTGTTCATTTGTTGGACAGATATCAAATGATGAGATAAAGCAGGTACATATAAGACATTATGAAGCTCTATTGTGGGAGTAATACGAACTGATCCTTTCCCTAATACGGGGAAGCCTCACCATTAGCATTAGTAACATATGGTACTGGTGGAGGAGATATTATAATAAAATAAGATTTGTCATAAGTCATATGATCAGACGCACCAGAATCAATAATCCATGTATCAAAACCATCAAAGTGAGAAATATGTAAAGCTATACCAATCTTACCACGACCAGCTATTGATGCTATGGGTGTTGCTCCTCCTGCTGTATGATGATCATGTCCAACCACACTATAAATATCTGGTTCCTGGACCAGTTTAATAGCTGCTTTTGCCTTAGGACGATAATTAGGCCTTTGGTGCCTAAGGTGTGGATACAACTTCCAACAGGTTGCACGAGCATGGTTTGTATCATGGCAATAAGAACAAGGAGGGCGGGGCTGATTCCCGAAACCTGGTGGTGGTCCTCGGTGATGAAGTGGAGATGAAGTGGCCTGCTGAATGGGTGGTGCTGAAGATCTAGCATGAATAGTAAGGCTGGAAACTTCAACTTGTGTCTGATGAAGGCTTTCCTGGTCAGATTCATCCTTACGGATATAGGTGAAAGCTGTAATTAAGCTAGGGGGTTCGGTCTGGCGGAGTAATTCCCATTTCGCACTGTTATGTTTAGTATCAAGACCTTTCAGAAAATGGTGAACTCGCTCAAGCTCCATCTCACGTTGGTACCAAACAATATCCTCTTGGTGTTTGATCATGCAAGGACGTTTCACATCAATCTCTGCCCAAATATTTCTTAGTTTGGTGAAATATTGCGCCACCGGTTGCCCATCTTGTTGCATCGCCAAGGCGGTGCACATTAACTCATGAACCTGTATGAAATCAGAATCATTAGTGTATAAGCCTTCAAGTGTCAGCCATATTGCCTGTGCAGTGTCACATGCCTCCACCAGATCAATTATCTCGTCATTCATAACTTTCCACAAGACGGACATCACAAGGCCATCATCATCGTCCCATTTAGTGTAGGCAATAATATCATCTTTACTAGGAGCCTGAGTGACTCTGGTTACATGCCCCATCTTGTGCATGCCGTGAAGATGAGCCGCCATAAGTCGCTTCCATTTACGGAAATTGGTTCCATTGAGTTTAGTACCCCCAAAGGACCCACTGTCAGAACTCTTGACAGATACTTCAAATTTCGGAACATCAGCTTCGTCTTCAGAACCCATTGAAAAGGAAATGGAAAAAACAGAATCAGGAATTATGCAGCGGAAACACCAAAAAACTGATAAGAACCTGTCTTCGGTGCACGTTCACTGTCAGTGCACCTACACTGACATTAAAGAGATAGGAATTCTGGGCCGGGCCAGATCTTGTGCGGGTCGGATTCGAATCCGGGTCGGGTCGAATCCGGGTCGGGTCGAATCCGGGATAAATCCGGGTCGGATCGAGTGTTCCGGGCCGCACAGTTTCTGGGCTGGGCCGGGTCGAGTTCGGGCCGGGCTTTAATCGAACCGGGTCGGGGAATGTCGATTTAGGGTTGATTTTGGGGATTTTGGGGACACTTTCTGCGATTTGGAGGAGAACGACGTCCGGTGAGGAGCGGCGATTGAGGAGCGGCGACTGAGGAGCAGCGAGCGACGTCGGGGCGGGGGGTGCGGAGACAGCAACAGCGGCGACGAGAGAACGACGTCGGCTTGAGTGCGGAGCGGCGGTGTCGGGCCGAGGGGAATCAGCGGGAGAGCTGGAGGAGTGTCGGCGACGTCGGGCTTGGCTCAGGTGAAGGGCGACGTCGGGGAGCGCCGGGGGACAGCGGTGAGGGAGCGCCGGAGGGGAGGAGGCAGCGGCGAGCACGAAGGCAGTAGCCTGCCGGAAAAAAAAAACGGGGAAAAAATGCTCAGAAAAACAGAGCACGGAGGCTCTGATACCAAGAAGAAAGGTATATATTCTTGCTTAATTGATATGAACAATTACAAGGTATTTATAGAAATCTGACTACTATTTATCAAGTATGAAACCAAATATTGATTCGTCAATTAATACAGCTATAGATTTAGTTGGTGAGATCTGGTTGTTGTTTGTTGACTCATGCTAACAACAGAGACCACCGAAGGAGAAGATTTCGTGGGCGATCAAGCTCGTCGATCGCTGCCTCGATCGGATCCATGAGGCGATCAAGTTGTCGTCGGCGATCAAGCTCGTCGATCGCTGCCTCGATCGGATCCATAAGGCGATCAAGCTGTCGTCGGCGATCTAGCTCGTCGATCGCTGCCTCGATCGGATCCAGAAGGTCGCCAGAAGATCGCTGCCTCGATCGGATCCAGAAGGTCACCGGAAGATCGATGCCTGGTTCGGATCCAGAAGGTCGCCGGAAGATTGTTGCCTAGTGTTCTATGTCGTCGGAGGGGTACCGGGTCGGGTCTCGGGTACCCGGTTGGCTCGGCTGGAGAGGCTCTCGGGGGACACGGCCTCCGTCACTGTGTATCTCACAGTCTCCGTGCTTCTGTGGTGGGTAAGACAAAAAAGGACGGCGGCAAGACAGAAATGGAGCGGCCAAAAAACCTAGAAAAAGCAGAGGCTCTGCTCTGATACCAAGAAGAAAGGTAAATGCTAATTACATTCATTGATCTCTAATTACAAGTAATCAGCTCTATATATAACCTAGAAATCATTTCTATAAATTCCACAAATCACGTCCGTGATTTGCTCCACAAATCACGCTCACAACGATACCTTATCTACTCTCAGGGTTTCCTTCATTAATTAAGGACATTCCGTTTTAGATCACTTAGCATACTTTGACAACCGTAAGGTCACTAATTGCAATTTCTCCATCGGATAACAATATTAATCTTTTATAACAAACTTAAATGGCATGTCAGCGCATCACAAAATTGAGAACATCATAACGTGCTTGACCAATCAGTTTGATATATGGAAACCAATGGAAACTGTTGCTAGATTCTGCACATAATAGTAACTCTAATTTGAAATAAAAATGCCTCATGTTGCATGTCTACTCTACGTACATCACACTCCAAGTCCTACAAAAACCACAACTACACGCATACGGTCGCAATTGTATACATGAATTTACATTCATAGATCTATATATTAGTATAGCTTTCTCTAACTCCAAAGTCATGCCAATTTGGACAAGCGAGATAATGTAATTCATGAAGAGTGAATTGCACGGGACTACAATTGGTCCGTCACTTGGTATTCCAAACTCATTTTAGGACATTTTGAAAAGCTCTTGGAAAATGTAGTTGCACAGAAAAGATAAGGGAAGAACAAAACGCCTTTCGTCAAGGGTGTAGATAACAAAAGTGCCCTTATCTGCAGACTTGGTGCTGTCCATCTTGAGACTAAAACTTACTCCTGCTCTTGATGAGTATGAATTCTTTTTCCTCCGGATGAATGGTACCGTCCTAGTTTTCATGAGTTTGTTGGGGCTAGGCATCATATCCATTGCCACTTTACCAGCGAAGATTTTGCAGAAGAAGCGAGCTAGCTAGCTAAGAAAGTTTGAACTTTAATGTTTACTGGGAATGCCAAAATAGTGCTGTGCTAGCGATATGCAGTTGGAGATCAATGAAGTAGGGGTTTCCTATATATGTATACCCGAGCATTCCAAACAATATACCATTGGTTTAGCTTTCTATGTAGAAGTACCAATTGAGTACGCAGATATTCAGAATTAGTTATTCATTGGAATAGATGTTTTAGTACATACGTACTTGGTGGTGAGAATTTCAATGCTAATTTGTTTAGCAATAACAGATAGACATATATATGTGCTTGAGATTTGTTGAATGAATTAGCTAAGTTTGTTTTGTGCTTTGAAGACAGAATATCTTATAATAGCCGATCAGTTGGTTACGAGGTCATTGTATATGAAAAATAGTATTAATTAGTGATCAAGTCGTTAATTACTAGCTAGGTTATGCTCGTTGGTTAGGATTCAAAATGACTCTATTTGATGTGTTCCTTGTACGGATTTTCTATTAACAAACTGTAATCACCCGAAAATTCATATCTAATTTTTAATGAGTTCCCATATATTATTAAGTTGGTCATTGTCCAATTTTATTACACGAGAATGAAAACGAAAGGGTTCGAAATATTAATTGTTCGGAAACGTTCAATTTGACGAATTTAAGAGTTGACTTTGGACTCATTGGGTTTCATAGAAAAATTCTTACATGAAAGTCGTAGAGCTCATCGATACGAATTCATTGACACGTGGAACGCCTAAATCGGAGTTCGTATGAAGAAGTTACGAATCAAAAGGTATTTGGAAATTTTTAGAAAATAGTATAAATAGGAGAATTAAAGAGAAAAAGGGGGAGAAAAATCAGAAATTCGAATCGGTACTATTCACCCCGAAAAACAATCTAGAAATTCTCTCTCCCGAGCAGCCAACTTTGGGCCGCCGGATCTCCGCCGTCCGGCCACCATAGAGCGGCGCACCGGTCACGTTTGAAAGGTTGTTGCGTCCCCTATCGATTCGTGGCAGCGCCACCCGCCATCTCGCCGTCGTTTAGGAGCGGTGAAGCCTGGACGTTCTCCCAAAAAAAAGATATTTTGCCGAACTTCAACTCGTCAAATCTCCCTCCTCCGGTAACCAATCGGTAAGATTCTTGTCCCATTTTGAAGGTCTCCTTCCATACTACAAACCCCCTCCCCCCCCCCCCAAAAGATTTAACCCAAATCGTTGTGTGCTAGGAGAATCGAATAAAAGAAATCCTAGGTTTATAAATTGGGGTTTTTCGGTTCTTGTTAAATTGAAGTGTTTATGCTCAGAATTAGACTTTATGGTGAACTAGGAAGTTGCTAGGAATGTCATTTAAATTGTGGTGGTGAAATTTGGTGGTCATTGGTCGCGGTCGGTGAACAGTGGCGCCGCATGAATAGTATGTGTACATTATTCATGAACAGTAAATGTGGACAGTGTTCTCCAAACAGTAAATGTGTGTATTGTTCTGTAAACAGTAAATGCGAACAGTGTTTAGTGAAACAGTAAATTTGAACAGTGTTTAGTAAAACATGAACAGTGTTCTGTAAACAATATTTTATGAACAGCATTTAACCATACTGAAATCGTCACCTAATATTTTACGTATCATTTTCTAAGCATTTTATCATGCTATTAGGTGACTGACGAAACGAGTGAGGAAACTACTTTCAGTGTCGTGGAAGTTGCACACAGGAAATAATATGAGTAAATCTCACAATGATCATCATGATCGAAGTAGTATTATAATTATTGAATTTAGTTTGAGTTGTCACCATAGTCGTTGCATCACTAGTTTATAAAAATTATTTTAAAAATGTTTTTGTTTAAATTACATGAACTTGATCGTCTACAGTTCATGGGTAAGTGAAACGCTATTTTAATAAATGATTTTGAAAAGGTTTTTGTGATTATGGACTATGGTGAATGTGAGTAGATCTCACTATGACGAGCCTACCCTTGGTGGTGACTCATATTTACGTTTTCTTAAAAAGATTGAACTATGACATGTATATAATATAGTGGGTTGTGTATGTGTATAAAATTGTAAATACGATACATATATATGAGTTACTATATTATATACTGTTACGTTCTTATTTCCAAATAAACTACATTGTGGAAACTATATTTATTTTATTTGAGCAAGAGTCGCTTGTTGTAGTACAATAACATGAGTGGATTGTTATTGTACGTGGTTTTAACATTGAGTTTTGTTCAAACGTTTTTTGTCTTCGGACGTGTTTTTCTGTATTCGGACATGTGTTATGTCTTCGGACGTGTTGGCATGTCGGAACCTAGTCTTGGCCAGGCGAAAGTTACGATGCAGTTAGAGCTCTAGTTTGTTTGCCGGTGTACTGGCATGAGAGGTAACAGATGGGTTACCGGCTTATGAATACCCATATTTTTGGATATTGGGTAACAAATGGTTGCCCAATGTCTGGCGGCGTACTGCATGAGGGGTAACAGATGAGTACTTTGTGCTCATAAGTAGCCGTATTATAAATGTATTTGGGTAAACATATGGGTTGCCCGATTTCTCATGAGCACTTATATTTTCATATATTATTGGATAACCATATAGCCGTCCATTGACTCATTAGTACATTTATAATTAAATGTTTTCAATATTTTTCTTTTGTATTTATATGCGAGTTATATTGTTGTTACTCATACGAGCTACAAAACTTACCGGGTTTGTGTTTACAATCCCAGTGCACCTATTCGATGGTGTAGGAGATAGTTTTGCAAATGTAGATTAGCAGAATTAGAGAGTTTTCGCTGAAGATTGTCGGAGATTTCTTTCTGCTATTTGTGGTGAGGATTGAGTGAATTATACATTTCAATTGGTTGTGTATTATTCAAGTCGACTAAGATTGTTTAGAGTTTTCATGGCTTCGATTTTCGAGTTTCATACTTGAAATTTCGGGGTTGTGACACAAACAGTTAATGGGTATTATTTTGCGTAGCAATGAACCATGACTAGCTAGAAACTCAATATCGATCTCTCTATTAATTAATTAGCTTAATTTAGTCTATAACCCAAAGCTAACTCTGTGTCATCTCATCAGCTGCCAATGATCGTGGAAGTTAGCTAGTCTGAATGTCCGATCATGCATCTGATCGATATGGGAAGCATGTATAAAGCTCATTCGTGATGAAAACAAAGACGCCTACTTAACAATGCTATATTATGCTTCTCAAAATCTCATCATTATCATGTAAGACCGTAAGGGATGCTCTCTACTTGATTTGAATTATATATACTCATTATGTAATATTCCGGAAATTTATAATTATTTTCTAATTATTGTTCGGAGATATTTAAATTGGTGGTGATCCGATTATATAGTACGAGGGAGAAAATGAAAGTGTTTGAGCGATTTATACTCAGAAACGTTATCGTGAGGGTTCAAAAGTTGACTTTTTATCCGTTAGGAATCTCAGAAAACTTGATTTATGAAAGTCATAGAGTTCGTCAATTTATGAAAGTCATAGGACACGCTTAATCGGATGTCGTATGTGAAAGTTGTTAGCAACAGAAGTTTGATTTCTAATTTTGAGATGAGTATAAAAGGAAATAGAGGAGATTAAAAATTAGAAAATCTGTTTTTTTTTAAATCAGCTCGGTTACTGTTCACCTGAGCTCGGGTACAGTTCAAGCGATTTTTAACTCTTTGTTGCCGAATCTTTCTCCGGCCATATCTCTGTCGTCCGGTGACGGAGTTGAGTGAGACTGGTGGCGTTGGAACCGTTTCTTCGTCCCCTACCGATCTGGGTTGGTGTTTGGGAGAGATTCGAGTTGTTTGAAGCCCAGAAATGAAGAAACAATACGGCTGTTCCGTTTGAAGAAATGAGGAGAACTCCCTCCTCCGGCTACCAATCAAGGTGATTCTTGATAGAGCGTTTTATTAAAACGTCTATAATAAACCCTGTAAAACATCATTGTTAGTATAGAATAAGCAGGGATCGTTCAATCCGGAGAATTGAAGGGAACTCTAAACTTTTAGTGAATAAATAATTGGGGGTTTGAGATTGATTATTAACTACTAAAATAAAACCTAAATTATTATTTACATGATCGACTTCTCTTTTAACAAACTTAAACTAAATTTACCATTACACCACATAATTACAAATTCGAACCTATCATGTATTCTAATTCGACCAATTACATACTTTTTAGACACCAATACAATTAGAGCCTTAGGGGATCATCTAATCGTGCAAGATTTCAATTAACATTTAGATTGACTTAGGGCCTAATCTAAATTTGCATGCAATCGAATTCAATAACACTTAGAGTCGAAATCAAACAAGATTACATTTAAGCACCAAATCTTTGTTGGAGACATGTTTCATGTGTGGCGTCACCCACCATGGTTTCACATGCAAATTTCCAGAATTTTTACCACTTTTAATCAACACAAATCGAACCTACTTAGGGCTCATGTAAGCACAAAAATGCATCCAATACCGCTCAAGACTCTTACTACGACTCAATGACTAAATAGTACAACAATAAGGGCTAAGCAAAGTACAAATTGAGATAAAAACATGTTAAGAACGTCGCACAAAGTGCTCCTATCAATTCTTCTTGTGTTTTAAAGGTTGTAGGATGTATATGAACCCTCTAAACAGTTTATCAATTTCGAAACACATAAGGAGAATCGACGATTTCTTTTTCTAGGGTATGTGAATAGTGTCGATTTTATATTCACCGATTGGACTGTTTAGGCTTTGATTTAGACTTTGGTGTCAACTAGAAAGTTGTTGGAAATGTTGTTTAGATTATGGTAATAAATTTTGGTGATCATCGGTGGTCACTGGAACGGTCACGGCGCATGAACAGTGATTTGTGAACATTGTTTCATGAATTGTGTTTTGTAAACAGTTTTCAGCTGTAATACATCGTCACGTAAGATTTTACGTATCATTTTTCTAAGTAACTTTATCATGCTATTAGGTGACCGAAGAAACGGGTGAGGGCATCGCTCTCAGTGTCGTGGAAGTTGAACGCATGAAATAAGGTGAGCAAACCTCACAATGATCATCATGATCGAAGTAGTGTTATAATTATTGAATTTAGTTTGAGTTGGTAACATAGTCATTGCATCACTAGCTTTTAAAAAAATTGTTCTAAAAATATGTTTTGGTTTTAATTACGTGAACTTGATCATCTACGGTTCACGGGTAAGTGAAACGCTATTTTAATAAATGATTTTAAAAGGTTTTAGTGATTATGGACTATGGTGAATATGATTAAATCTCATTATGACAAGTCTACCTTTGGCGGTGACTTATATGTTTGAATTATTAAAAAGAGTGAACTGTGACATTTATATAATATAGTGGGTTGTGTATGTGTACGAAAATGGTAAATACGATACATATATATATGGGTTGTTGTATTATATAATGTTACGGTTTCTATTTAAATTTTGAGATTGTAATGTTCTTGATTAATTGTGGCGGATGAAACCGGAAGGGAGATAACGTACCTTCTGGTATAATGGATTATTGGGGTGACTATATAAATATTGTTGTGCAAGAGTCGCTTGGTTATAGTACAATAACATGGATGGATTGTTATAAAAATTTACTTGGTTGTAGTACAATAACAAGAATTGCTACTACTTAATCTGAGTCTCCCACAAATTGAAAGTTAAACTTACGTCATTTAAAATGTAATACATCGATCACTCTAGCTCTTCTCCATGATATTATTTGTACGAAATTTTACATTTACTACATGTTCCGATTAACATTGACATAACTAGTGAAATCTAACTACATGCATATATGCACTCAGAAACCACAAAAGATTATTTGTTGGTTTTTCTGTAGTTCTCGATCAAAAGTAGACACGAAGTCGCTACTCCGAAGCCTGATAATAGAGTTGACAATTGCTTTCTCCGACTCTGAACTCATTCCAAGCTGTACAAGTGAAATAATGTACTTCATGAGCAGAAAATCGCATGGGACAATGATAGGCCCGTCACTTGGTATTCCCAACACTTCTTCAGACATCTTGAAAAGCTCTTGAAATATGTAGTTGCATAGAAATGATAACGGAAGAACAAAACGTCTTTGGTCAAGAGTGTAGATAACAAACGTGCCCTTATCTGCAGTTGGACGCGTAGTTGTTTTCCTCCCAATAACTGGTACCTGTTTCTGCAGCTTCTTCGTCATTTTGATGAGCTTCTTTGGGCTGAGCATCACGTCCATGGTGATAATTATATATGCGATGACTGATGAGCTGAGCGAAAAAAAATTTAGCTAGTGAGAACTGAGAAGGTGAGCTAATCTTCCCCGACTGCACTTTTGTTATTGCAATGCTCGTTGATGGAGGACAATGCAGGTAGCTTTTGAATATATGTATATATAGGGAGATCATCCATGTGTTTGGCATGGTTGGCAGATCCATACTAAGTATTCCTTAAAAATTCTTTGGTTGATACCAGTCAACCTCTAAAATGATACCAAATGTAGTTTCCTTTGAGTGTTATTTGGTTAGGTAACTAAGTGATGCATTAATTCAATCGGTACGATGTGACTTTTTCTTAAAGTACGAATTTTGGGGAGATGCTCATTATGTTAATGTTAAGATGACATTGATCGTTAAAGAATGTCCAAACGGGAGGGGAAATTCCAATGATATATAGTGTTAATTAGGTAATTAACCTGATTTTTGTTTGATTGCTATGACTATTATATCTCGCTCTAATTGCCATTACGATATATTGGGATCAATTGAGCCAGATTTTGTTTGTTTTTAATAGTCGGTACGATAAATTATTATATGTACCCGGTACATAGTCTGTGGTGTATCTCTTTAATATAATTAGTTCATTTTTTACTGTGTTTGTTTTTAATTGGTTACTCATATTTAAATAATATTTTTCTCTTTCACCACGTGCATATTTATCACACCATGAAATAATATGATTGGTTGGATACACCACATGGTAGTGTCAGGTAGTGTTCCGGATACACAAAATAATTACTCAATACATAGTGTTTGGAATTTTGTAAGGAACAATTTGTGATTGTTTAATTCATCAATCTAATCGTTTCGGTTAAGTACTAAACGTAGTAACGTACAAAATTTGTTAAGATCATATCAAGGGGAGGGAAATTTCCAATGTTAAAAATAGTTAGTTTCCTAGCTAGTTGCAGTGTCAGACAATTCCAACGATAAGTAAACCGTATCGATCGATCTTAATGTTTGGAGCTATGTCAGGTACACAAATGCACAAGACAAATAAGACGAACAACCGAACAACTTAGCACCTACATATTTGCATTCGGACCACCAATTAAGGGTCAAACGTCTATATCAATGCAAAGAGCCGTATTCTACGCACCCTGAAGAAACCGTACGTCGAGCTAACTAGTCCAAAACGCTGATAATGCATGGAAGCTAGTACCATTTCATGCGCATGCAGTATGTAGAATATTTAGTGCTGTTTCCCATCGTTAAGGTGAACAATAATATGGCGATGGCTTTACAAAATGATGATATCAAGCATTAGCCGAAGTGCCGAACTCTAATAATTAACAAAATATTTCCATACGTGAAGCTTAATTCTAGAGTGCGTCTGGTAAGCAAGGTTAACACACTGTTTGGACCCGTACCGGAGGATTTGCCATAGCTGAACCACTAGTATCATTTTGCCTAAATGCCGTTAGAATTGTTTGCTAAATAATCACACGAGCTCTTCTATCTTTATTTCTTTCTCCAGCACGCACCTACAGTAATTGAAGTACTGAACTATTTCAATCCCATGTTTTTTTCGATTTTAGTCTGCCTATACTAGGTAGCAGGACCAGATTTTGATATGGGGACGGATAGTTTAGACTATTGAGATCAGTAGATTCAGTACGTCAAGGCAAGAAAACAAGGTTCTCAAATATCTAATGACAAGGTTGAAATAACATAAAACTGATCTATCTCATCTCAACTAACAAAGTACATTGGATATCCACGAGAGACGTCATTTTGAAAATGACTTCTTCTCCATTATGTTTGTATTTGTACATAATTTACATTCACTTCACATCTTATACGGAAAAACAACGACAAATCTGGTGTTCGGCTTGAGCAATGCAAAAACTTTCCAATGCCCTGACGAAGATTTCTGGTTGCTAGCTGTTGGAGATAGTACAAGACTACAAGTTCACCCCATGCATCTCGGTAGTTAATTAATGTATTGTCTAACCAATTCTCCGTCGGTAGATCAGCAGTTTTACATATGTGAATATATGAACTCAGTAACCACAAAGGAGTAACAGCAGGCTTGTCTGTCCTTGACAATCAGAAGTAGATATGGAGCAACTATTTTTGATAATAGAGTTCAGTAAAGCTTTCTCCAAATCTGCACTCATTCCAAGCTTCACTAGTGAGACTATGTAGTTCATGAGTCGTGAATCACATGGGAAGACAATAGGATCCTCACTAGATATTCCAAATTCTTCTTCCGACATCTTGAATAGCTCTTGAAACATGTAATTAGAAAGATAGGTCAGAGGAAGCACAAATCGCCTTTTGTCAAGAGTGTAGATAACGAATGTGCCTTTATCTGCAGCACTAGAATTCATTCCACTGTTACTGTCAGCAGCTTTTCTGTATGAATTCGAAGTTTTTCTCCTCCTCATAACTGGTACCTTATGCAATTTCGTGGTCAATTTGATCAGAGTTTTTGGGCTAAGCAGAATCTCCATAGAGATTATATACTGCTGAGTTTGTGCAACAAAACGCAGATATAAGAGAGAAGGTTGTTAATCTTTTGAATGCTGTTATTGCTAGGCTGGGAGATGGAGTACAAATGGGAGTGGACATTCCAATATATAGACATATCCAATAATGGCTCCTCTGATGTTGCTTTCTTCCTGGTAGCTGGTTTCGATGGCCTAATAATAATGATCTGTGTGATTAGTTATGTTGGATTATACAGGGAAGGAGAAGATTTCAATGTTTAGCAACCGGCCGGTAGTGGATACATATACTTTCTTTTAGTGCTTATCAGGTTCTTCATATAACTACACTATTGTGAGTTGTTTACTAGGTCATAGTAAGTTAATAAATTCCCTCTCTGAACCTCCGTACGCACCATTATCGTTCAGGCCGGTAGGATATCTGTACCTTTCCTCAAAGTACAAATCTGGTAAGGTAATCTCGTTACACGAAATTCCAAATGGGTGCGCAACTTCCAATGCATAACGTTAATCAGTTAATTAGTTTCTTAGTTAGTCATAGACTCATAGATCGAGCAAGACAATTTCGATGGTTGGTAGCTAAGGGCATCTAGGATTATTGGAAACCATATCATATACATATATACATATATTCAATATCAAGAAGTATATAATATTGAATCATGAATGCACCATACTTTGTAGGGGTAAATTATGTTAGATACTTATCGACCATTCGACCTTGTAGATCAATTAGGGGTTTTCCTGTAGCTAACATTTATTAGAAACCAAGCATGCATGCGAATTGCCTTTTCTTGCCAATTCTCCTCGATCGGGTTCATACGTACAAACATTAATCAAACAAAAGGAGAACAAACTCGAATGGTTCGTGTATTTCAACTTTACAACAACAATCTCCATCTAAAAAAGGCAAAAATAAAAAAATACGCAACAACAACAAGAACGAGTGTACATGCACTAATTTATTAAGAACAAAATATTGGTCACTTCTCTAATTTTTAGTAACTCGACAGTTTAGTTTTTCATGTATCAATTTCAATTAATCACTCTTTATACTTTTAAATTTTAAACAATTTGGTCATTTCATTAAGTCTCCGTTCAATTGCACCGTTAAATTGCTGACTTGGCAAACATCACATAAGAGGGATCAAACTACTTAACGGTGTAATTGGACGTTGACTTAACGGAATGACCAAATTGTTTAAAATTTATAAATATAAGAAGTGATCAATTAAAATTGATACATAAATGACTAAACTGTCGAGTTACTAAAAATTGAATGAGTGACCAGTATTTTGTCCATTTATTAAAAGTTTGAATGCAACTTAATTATATGCATACTTCATGAATGCATCATTATTATTATTAAAAATGGAGATCACGTACGTAATCACATGACAGAGCAGGCATTAGGGTTCTCGTCGCTGAAGGCCGTCGTAGGTTGATACCCGTAAACGGAGGAATGTGCAGGGTTCTGAGAAAAGCCATGGCTAGAAGAAGAACCACTGTCATAACCGTGCTTGTAGTAGTTGTACGATGAGGAAGGTTGAGGAGCATAGTTATTGATCGGACCATTACACTGAGTTTGATTGTATACATAGCTGTTGTTTAAATTTGAATCAACAAAGGGGAATTGCCAGAGTTCTGCTCTTCGACCAGTTTTTCGAATCGTCTTAAGAACTTTCTTTTGGTCTAGATCTGCCCACCCGGTCACTGTGACCTTCTGCAGAGACATGTCTATATCAACGTTGTCGATACCTAAACCAAAACAACATACAAACAATCAATCAGTAATGCCCGGATGGATCAATGATCGTGTTTTACGTACCACCTGACCAGGTCAGGCAAGCTTACTTAGCAGCTAGGTTGTGATATATCTTAAACTCAATTCACTGAATCATATCGACATACCTTTTAGCTTCTGAAGTGTACTTCTAACCTTGCTCTCGCATCCGGGGCAATCCATATGCACTCTCATCTCTATCGTCTGCATGAATAGACCAGTTAGCAGCGACCCAAATAAAAGTTGATTCTGAAGAAAATAATGGACCTGAAAAGTAAAACACACAATAGAGGTCGATGTTCTCTTACTGTCATTATGCTCTCAGACAAATTATATGAACTTTTCTATCAAGCTATGTGTTTGAATATCAGTTTCGATCTATGCACTCTGAAAGTATGTATGATCAATGTGAAACATTAATGATTGAGTTCTGCGAATATAAATATATATATATATGGAACTCTTTCGGCCCCCATAATTAGTTCGATTATAATTCAGGGTCATAATTTATTAATTTCATACACCGTCCTTCAATTGTTTTCTAAACTGCCTTGCATGTTACAGATGGGTTCCTTAAGCAAGAGGTTACTTTAAAAGTTTGATTAGATAGAGTTGGGGGTATTGACTATCTGTTTCACACTTGAGTCCTTATTTTGGTTATACTCAATACTAGGAAGCTTGATGCATGATTGATATAGGTGAGTTGACCGTTGGAGCGGAGACGATGTGACTAGTAATGGAGAAAATGCACATGTACAGGTTCACAGAGAATAGCGACCTAAACGGATCATGTTTAGCTAGTGCTTACTTTCGGGTCCTCGAAGATAGCTAGCCTTCTAGTTTGCACCTTATAGCTGTTCTTGACACTTTTAAAATCATTTTCTCACGTCTGAATCCTGGTAAGTGGGTAATGCAGAACTCAAATGGTAAAACACGTTGGTTTTGGCAACCAGAAATCACTCGTTAAGAATGTGAAACACTACCCATTTTGCCTTGCCAACATAACTCGACACTTCGAAGTTCTTACCACTACGTGTTTTTGTGACCTATCAGTGCTGTTCTAGTAAAATGCAGATGCACATGACTGAACGAATACAATAATGGAACTTCTTTCATCTCTGCCTGTCTTCACTTGTTTCTCCATCTACTTGGCTATGGATCTTCACTATCAACACGTTTTGTACCTTCTACTTTGGTAATACATGGTATTTGTACATGAATATTTGCTTTCACCACAACGTTCCTTTGGGTAGATGATTGAACTTAAAGAACAAACCAGACTTAAACAAAGCCAGGCAACAACAGAAACAGAACCTGATGCGTTGTTAGAAAGAAAACACCGACCTTAGAGCAGGGAACGGAAAAATATGAACTATGGACACGAACATGATACCAGAGATAAGCACCATTAAGACAGGAGTTTCTGTCGATAACTTCAGTTCAATAACGGTGACATTCTACAGGAAGGAGACCTTGTGCAATAGGCTCACAAAAATGTTTGCCAATTATATATTTTCAGCGGATCTAAACTAAAGATTACAGATAATTTCTTAATGCAACTGTATTTTACAAATTTATCAATCCTTGATTAATACTATTGGAACTGGAGGTAGTATAGAATCCCAAAAAAAAAAAAAACAGAATAGACCTTCAGAATCTATTGTAAATCCTAACATAGAAGCTCAATCATGAAAGAGGGACATTAACCACCTATAAATTCGATACAAATATAAGACGATCTAAATAACACCTTTCAGACTTTATTTAATCTAAATCCCCAAAACTTTATTTAATCTGACATGCTACAAGGCAACAAATTTCCATCTCCTGCTTCACTTTCTGCCAGTCCCATTATCATTGCCAATATTGGCAGTAAGCCACATCAAATCTGGATGTCAATTATAGAGGAATGCCACCACCAGAATACTCAACCTCCTGAAATTTGGACGGCAAAATGTTAAGAGTTATACAACAGCTGGGAAAGGCATCCAAAATTAGAAAATGCCACCAAACATTTCAGAGAAGCTTTTGGTGGCAGAGAATAAAATCTCATCAAGCCTCTCACAAAGAGAAAGTTAAGAGGCCAGGGGCCTAAAATAAAGTTCATATTCTTCACGAATGGAACAACCACAATCCAGATGGTTTAATTTCTAGGGAGATTAAACATACCTGTGCAGGAGGTAAGGATGAAACCCAGTCGGATGCATGTGTAGGAAGCAAGCCCAATGTGTTGAGCTGTGCCAGGAACAATGAAATACTTACAAAATTAGATTTTAAAGATATCAGTTGGGGGGGGATAAGAAATTAAAGAGGCTAATGAATTAATTTACCTTCCAGACACCAAGTGCCAAACCCCCCAAATTAAGGGCAATGAAGAGCAACTTTGGGGCAAGGAGATCCACTTTCTTGTCCTTGTAGGGCTCAAAAACTGCACAACCAAATTGAAAACGCTACATCATGTAAACCACCGCCATATGCACATCCATCACACAAAAATGCAGACACAGTAGTATAGAATTTCATATCAGGCATGCAAAAGTCATTCTTCTTATCCCATATGGAATTCTACACAAGGTCATATGGACTTGATGACTAATGGAAAAGCACCAACTGTTGAGTAAGAAAAGAAAAGAACAGACATCTTACCCTTTCCTACGCCTTGCAAGGCACTTATGGGCTGCCAGAGAGCAGAAAAGGTAATTCCAATGCTGAATAAATGGACTGTGCTGCCAGCCATCCACATCATGAATCCCATCATTAACAAGTTCTTAAAAGGGGCCTGTGCAACTTCCCAAGCTTTCTGCTCAAACAGAAAGAACAGTGATCTTATATTAGCGTAAACATCGACCATCATCCTCATGCAATTAAAAACAATACAGAAGTTCACAATCTACAATTTATCTGTATCCAATGGCGGTGATGTTAATAATCAAATCATAATTAAGTTGCAAACTGAAACTTAATCCTACAAATATGTCTTAAAAAGTTGAAATCAAAGAGCAGGGATTATCAGAAGAGAAACCTAATCAAATGCATAATTACATAAAAACTAGATGTGCAATTAGAAAAATACCTGAGATTTCCACGTTGATTCAGCTTCTTTACTTTGGCGACTGACAGTTGAATCGTCCTGGCAGAAATTTAGGGTTTAGTTCGAATTCGAGACTGAAAACTCAATAGAAATAGAGATGTATATATATATATATATATATATATAGAGAGAGAGAGAGAGAGAGAGAGAGAGATATATATGTATAGTGTACCTGATCAGAGGAGGCCCTGGAGAAGCCAAGGGGGTCAGGGACATTGGAAGAACTAGGAGAGGTTGAGTTGTCTGTCAAGTTAACAGCCCATTTTCGACCAGCTCCCATAACTCCCACTTGCTAGGTATTATGTAGATGAGCGTCTGTGCACTTGCAGCTGCAGAATTTCTCAAACACAATAATTCTACATATGTTAGTAATTTAGAAATGCTTTGATGAGGTTATGTTTCTTTTTGAAAAGGAAAATGATCAATCAAGAGTTACAATCATGCAAATGCAACAAGACTCCTCTGAGAGAAATATCGCACTACAAGACATCTGGCTGTATATCTAGGTACAGACAAGGGTCAGAGTACTCCTTTTTGAAATACTTCATATTCCAGATGATAACATCACTTATATGAAAAGGACGATGAAAGCCTCCCTAATTGAATAGTCAAAATCCAACATTCTCAATTTGTAATCTGGGGAAAAAAAACATGCCAGTTTAAATGCTTTGATTATCAGCTGAAACTCAGACTTATCCCAGGGCAAAGTTTATTTACAGTTAGTTCATTACAAAGTGCCAACAGAACATATACAAGTCATTATATATCCTATGTTGCCCGGACAAGGACACAGATACGGTGACACAGAAAATCTCAAAAATCACTCTTTCAACACGGCTCTGACATGGCAAATAAAAAATGTTATATATCTTTTTAATATCCAAAATAAATTTTCAATACCACTATAAAGTTGTAAAATCCATCCATTGCGTAGCAATTATTAAGAAATAACATCAAACAGTCAAAATACAAGTGACAAAGTTAACATCATATTACAAAGTTCTCATAATCTAGTTGAATTAAACTTCTGGTAATAAGGCACCAATAGCCTAGGAAACCTAGCCTTGGCAACGCTTTCATCTCACACAAAGGAAAATTCCATGACCTCAACAAATCCCACAATAAAGAGCTAACCACTCAACAGAGCCTACTGCACACTCTATTTCACAAAAGCATACCCTATTTCATATCCAGATCAAATAGAAATACAATTACCCATTTAAATTTTCAAACTTTCATGACCCAATTCAATTTATATCAGTCCTACACGCATCAACTGATTTAAATTGAATTACCCTTTGTTTGGGTGTTTTAGGTTTTTAGGAGAAGATTCACTAACTAAAAGTGCTTCATATTGGGGGGTTTGTTTTTCTATTCCTTAGATTTGGCTTGTTCAATCACTACTACTGAAAGTTTTCTAAGAGGCGAGCGAATCTTAATAGAGGCTTGTGTTTCAAATTTGGGTTAAGATTTGCAAATCGCAGATTTCAATTCTAATTGCGCTGAAAAACAGTGAAGAATGAGAAAGAAAGAGAGCAGCTAGTTTGAGAGAGAGAGAGAGAGAGAGAGAGACGGGATACGAACCTTCAAGTTTGACGCCGGAAATCGGTTCTCGAGGTTTTGAGATATGGAGACCAAGTTAGCTCTGTCACTCGGCGACTGAAATTTAGACGAACACCAACTCCCACCTCCCTCGTTTATATCTCACACACAAATTACGATCCAAAATCCATATAGAATAGACTAAGGTTTCTTTTCCATTATGTTTCTGGTTAGCCAATAATAAATGAACACGTGGTTTTTTTAAAATTATGTTTAGGTCCATATTATGTTTGTGTTTCCTCTTAAAAATGACGCTTGTCCACTAATTATTTTTTATAATTTTTGTAAGAGAAAAATAAAATTACAACCAAGCGCTTCTCAGACAGTCATAAGACAAAGAGGAGCAACCTCATTGCTTCAACGGGTGAGAGAACTAAGGGGATGACCCACATAAGTAACAAAAAAAAATCAGCTAAAAAATTGGCTTTTTTAAAGACTTGCTTGAAGGAGATTTCACTAACGACTCCGCGAGTGCTTTTTACATCTCTCACCAATGACTTGAGCTTCTAAGGAACAGCACAAGAGACATTGACACAGCTAATTATGAGGGAAGAATCTCCCTCTACTTTCAGAAAACGGCAAGTAGTGGACAAAGTCGCAACCAAACCGTTATGTAATGTAGAACATTCAGCTTTAGGAGCTGAGGTCAAAGCAAGCTTACGAGCACCGGAAATTATTTCTTATAGTTACTTTTAACTAGTTTGTCAATTTTTTACTTTTACATTCATCGGCATTAATCAAGAATTAATTAAGCATATTAGGCTTATGGAACAGTCAAACTGTTGTTTCAACATTGCCCTGCCTTCATAATTTTTTGATAAAACAAGATTTAATGCAATATGGATACAAAGGTAAATTAATAAATTTGCAAAACAAATAAAAGAGAGAAGATAACAATTCAGTTTCAGTTTTACTTTCTCACAACTAGTTTCATGGTACAATCTCGCAGTTTATATCCATGATCGTTCACCCTTCAAAAGAAATTAGAAAATTGACATAAGGTAATAGAGAAAAACCAGACGAGTTTTGCGTGTTCATCAATCGTTAAGAATCGAGCAATTGAATACCGAAGATTGGGGTCTCTTCTTTTGTTTTCAAATTGGTGTAGTAAAAACTAAAACACAAGCACGGTCGTTCACACGAGCATAGCGTGTATAACAAAGCTAGTGATGATTGAAGAACATTGTCAATGCATCATTATTAATTGGTATGACTACCGCATAAGCACATATAATCTTCATAGGATACAAGAATTGTAATCGTTATTGAAACCTCCACATTTGTTCAATTGACTCTCTACGCTCTCATCCCAGTAGATTTCAGGAGGAAATTTAGATGGATTCTCGGAAATTTAAACTTAGGCCATGTTTGGTTCAAGGAATCACAGCCTAGGGAAAGGAAAATAGTTCTTTTCCAGTGTTTGAAAGCAATTGGAAAGAAGCTGGAAAGGGAAATGGTTCCAAGGATCTGGAAAATAAGGGGGAAACTGCTTCCACCCACCCAATCTATGGAAAGAGTTTCCTACCCGGTTATTGATGAGATAGCAGAGTTTTTTAACCAAATTGTCCCACTCAACTTTTTTATTTCTCTTTTTTATTGATGAAAAGTTGAGGGTAATATTGGCAAATTGTTATAAACTTACAATGATGTTTCCTTTTTCAGACTATATTCCTGGCATTTCCAAACATGAGAAGGGAAAATTGTTGAGAGAGGAAATTTCCAATGCTTGTGGAAAATCTCAATAATTGTTTTCCTTTCCATGCCATTCTGTGAACCAAACGTGGCCAGGAGTGTGGGACTACAACATTACATGGGATGTTGGAGTTGTTCCGTGTGTCAGGCAACTCCTACCCTCCTATGATATAGTACAGTTCTTACTGTGATCGAAGCATTCCTCTCTGAGTCTCTTCCTCAACTCTTTTCCTTACCTTGTTTCTATCCACTAGATTTTTCTCTCCCAACATACTATTAGATATTTCTGCTCTCTGTGAATAAGACACCCCGATTGTGGACTCCATCATCACCACAACCCACCATTTCCATTCTCACAATTCAAAACAAAAACAGAGAAAACCAACCAAACAGTATCAATGGCGATTCTGAACTCCTACCTCTCAGTGACCTCCACCGCAACACCAATTTCTCCCGACTCATCATCATCTTCAAGCCAGCTCGTACCCGACCCGAGACAAAGCAAGATCCTACTTCCCAAGAAGAAGCCCCAGAAATGGTCCACTGGTATGGCTCCGGGAGACTACGGTGGCCCACCAACCACCACCAAGCTCCGGAAATACTGGGGAGGTGACGTGGACCCTCTCGAGTCTGATGACTTCATGTGGAACAAAGAGTTCATGGACCGCATGAAGAAACTCATTCAGGAACCTGACACTTCCACCCTAGTCGCTCCTGCCAAGGTTTCTCATTCTAGTACTCGTAACTTGGGTTTCTTAATGTAGTTTGATTGTCTTGGTTGGTACTTGGGTGGTTTGAGAATGATGGGTTTCCTGTGTTTTCAACTCAATATTTGTCGGAGTGTTTCATTTAGCTTAGAAATCAGTTTGATTGGTTGTTGTCTGCATTTACTGTACTGCTGTCCTTTTTGTTACTTGGGCATAATGTCAATCTTTGCTCTTGATTTATTGGATGAGGTTTGAACCAAACCCTTTACACAGTCGTACAAAGAGTTTTAAGTTGTTAATTTTGCTTTGATGGAAGAGTTAAAGTTGTTAATTGGCTTAAGGAAGTAAAGAAAAACAATGGCATCATAAGATTTTAGTTCTCGGTTGATTGTTTCTCATTGGCAATCTAAGTGAGTGATGGTGAAGAAAGTTGTGTGGTTTGTTGCTTTGTGAATGGTTTCTGTGGCTCTGTTGTGTGATCAAGCTACTTTGTTGTTAACAGGATGTGCCTTCTGGATTTCTTAGCTTGAATAGGGTCATGAGCCTTGACAGGTTTGTTATCGTACTTTCAATTGTTTATTTATATCTGCATTTTCTATTAAATATTGACCCAAGTAAGGATGTACAGTGTAGAAATCGATTTGAGCAAACAACTCACAGCTTCTCCTGCCCAGCCTGAGTTACAGCAGCATGTTGAGGCTCCAACACAAGTATGGTGGTTATTGTTTGACTGTCATTCAGTTTTAATCTGAGTAATTTATCCCGGGATAGTATTGGCCATTTATAACTTTCTTTTTTGGATATGAAATGATTCTCAGAGTTTAAAAAGCACTACTATTAAATGGAGACATGCACCAACACGGCGTGAGCAAGATAAATGGGCCAGAGCGACTAAGGCTGCTACTGGAGGCAGTGTAAGTCTAATGTTCCACTAGAAGTCCCTATATAGTATATACAGCCGCTTTGAATCTTTTTAATGGATCATCTAGCTTATTCTGGCGAATAATGGTTTTTCTCGTATAAAAGAAATGAGAACTTTCATGTACTCTTACTACGTGTTGATGATGGATTATTCCTAAATTTATTATTCTCAATTGGATATTTACATGCAGGAAGTGATGTTTCGGGAATTAAGGCGCTCAAAGGAGGACCCAAAGGTAGTAGCTGAGCAGTATAGAAAGCAGTATTTCAAGGTAGATATCTGCAGTACTGTCTCCTGAATCATGCTACCTTGTTCAGCTTCATTTTCCATTGGCACCATCTTGAGTATACAAAAGAGGATTAATAGTAATATTCCTTTTCATATTACAGTTAAAGAAGAGATTGCAAGTACTTACACTGGGTATAGGAGGTGTTGGATTAGTTTCAGCTTATATTTCATATTCCCCTGAAATCGCCGCTAGGTATGTCCGGTTCACGTTTTTTTCTCTAATATATATGAAATAAGAAAGTATCAATTATGCAATCACTAGTTTCTGGTCCGTCAGTTTCATTTCTTACTTGACATTTTTGCAGAAAATATCAGTGTTTTCAAAGGCGACGCCGAGGCGTCGCCGGTGCGCGCCTTCGGGCGGAGCGACGATGAAAAGCCCCGCAGGTGCAAACCCAGGCAAGGCGACGGAAAGGCGACTGCCGGAGCGGCGGAGCGAAGGGAAAAACGGAGGCGGCTGCATCTGCGCGAAGAAGACGACGAGATTTTTTTTTATTTTTTTTTCTGGTGTCAACACGACGTCGTTTTGCCTTTTAATACAACCACTTGTTATTCATAATGATAGAGATGGGATCGGCTTCATCAGCTGATGGTGCTTATCGGGAGCATTGTTGGCCCCGACGGCACGTCGAGTAGAGGCGCGTTGGATTGGCTGGTGCCGTGTGTGGTGGAGTTTCTGAGCAGTAATGACTGGGCAGTGAGAAAGGGCGCGGCTGAGACGCTCGGAAAAGTAGCCACGACGGAGTCAGATTTGGCGCCACTCTATAAAGCTTGTTGCTTGAGTGCTTTGGAAAGCTGAAGATTTGATAAGGTATTAAGGCTTTGTTTTGTTGCCAAGAAAATGTGTTCTTGATGATTTGAGTAGCACTTTTGTGCATTTTCCCCTGATTTTGCTAATTGATATTTCAACAGGTGAAGGTAGTGAGGGAGACTATGAATAATGCACTAGAGATGTGGAAGATTTTCGCAGGCTTCCGAGGAGGTTTCAACTCCAATGCAATCCAGATCTTCAACTGGTGAGCTTCTACTTTGATTATTCTGTTTAAGCATTTCTTGTTTTAGAGACTTCAAGTATATAGCAGTACTTGAATGCATTGAAGTTGGTTACTTTATCAATGATTTGATCAAATAGTAAACACAGTGAGCACAAAACCTTTTGAGTTTTGGTTTGTTTCCTCATTTTTGCAATATGCTGTTGCAACATATGGTGTTGTTGTGTTCAACATATGGTGCTGTTGCGTCAACCATTTGGGAAGGGAGAGGAGGGATTGATGAGCAAGGTTTCGTTTAGACTATGGCTACTGATAATAGAGCAAACACAAAATACTCACCGTCTGGGCAACACTATCATCGACATTAACGAAATACTTCCTGGTGAACATGACACTGATACCATAATTAGCAATCACATTAAATGAGTTCAAACACAAGTGAAGCAAGGGAAGAGTCAGACTTACTTAACAACTGAATAGGAAGGATTGTCCTGTAATGGATTAGGATATGTCTGCAAGGTATCATCAAAAAATTAAAAAACTTAAAAAGAAAAAAATCTGAGGCACAATTCTAATTTAAGTAAATCTTTTTATGCCTTTGCAGTCAGTAAACTTAAAAAGCAAGATTAATTAGTTCGATCTGCACAGAACTAAGTCATGTCTGCCCCTGAATATACCCAACATAATACTACCATATAATATATATAAATTAATGTTTGTTGGAAAGGCAATCGCCTTAGATCGCCTTAGCGCGCCGATGCTCTCGCCTTGTGAGGCTTGATCATGTCGCCTTCGCCTTCGCTTTCGCATATGAAAACATTGGAAAATATTGTACTGAATCCCACTAAAATGTCTGAATATACTTTCTACTTGAATTCTGTGTTTCATTATTTTCACTCATTGTCCTTGTTCTTGCTTCCATAGAACTTTTAATGGGCCCAACATGTGTTAATGTGCTGAACTTGTAAGCTTAAGACAGTTTATGTGCTGCATGCACTGTTTCCTATTAGTCTTCATACCCTATTATATCGATTCGCTTCCTATTTTATAAGAGAGAACTTATTAGGAGAAATAGTTTGCTCAGAGAGCTAATGCAAGGTGAAATTATTGTAATGCATTCATAGTTGGATTCCATTGTTTTTTTCTAGTGTCCTGGTTCACAATAGAGTGCCAAATCAGTAGTATGAGGTTTGTGAACTAGCGGAAAAGTGCAGGCAAGCATTGTGGAGATAGATACGCTTATTGGCCTATGGATGAGCCGTCCACTATATTTATGCTATAACCAGGCAATTGAAAAGGACCTAGCAGACAAAAACTCATCTCTAATTGAGTTTGAGCTCAACAAACAGCAGCTGCACTCGAAGAGCATCAATCGGTGAATCATTTGCTCTTAATTGGAGACCATAGTCAACTATATATGGTCCACCCGAGATTCAATATATATCTATTATATATTTTTTCCCATTTGCACTTTTCTCCTGCACCACCAATATATATTGACCTAATGCACGATGACTTTTCTGAATCAAGAAGCTAGTGAGAAGGGGCCTTAGTAAATCAGTCATTATCCATTCCCTAATCCTAATTTATTTTGCCATATGGGTTGCTCTTCCAACATCAACTGAGCCGTCAACATGCAGATGGAGTAATCCTTCTTGGTAAACCAGCCCTACATTTGCTTTTTTAGGGTCGAAAACGTGGTAGGCGAAGTGAACCTATGTAACTTTGAGCCTGTGAACTGTACAGTGGAATGCTCAGAAGTTTTCGGAGATGTTTAGGGGGTTGGATATGTGTTATTGATCTTTATGAGCACCTGCAGGTTGCTTTTCTATCCATGTACTCAGTATGCCTGTTAGTGTGATAAAAGTAACTATCCATGATTTTACTTTTATGGAAATTAGTTACTCACATCGTGTGGCTCTCAGACTCCATGTCGTCAGCTAATTATATTTAGTCAGATTTGTGCACAGAGAGTATGTCATTAATGTCAAGATCCATTATGTGGTTAAACTTTATGAAAGGATTTGAGAATTAATTTGATGTGTTGAACTCCAGCGTTTAAATGCTTTGAACTTACATGTTTGCCTACATAGCATGATGAATATGGAGATCAGTACTCTTTTACAACTAATTGAACAAATATTTCCCAAAATTTTTAGTGTTGAATAAGTTATCATTAGATTAAGCCCCAATTAATCAGTGATGAGTATATAACCAGATTGAGGGCCTTCTTTGGTTTAATTTTTGGCATTTCAATATCATCAGCTTTCCTGGCTATCTCTCAGAATTTGATGGGGTTTTTTTTTTTTTTAGATATTGTACAAATTTTCTTTATGAAATTGGTGCTCATTGTTTCTTATACATTCAGCTATGGAGTTGGGTTCCTTGGTTCTCTGGTTTACATGCGTATGCCGGGGAGCAGCGTGGATTCCATGGCAGATGGAGCAAGAGGACTTCTTAAGTACGTTACAGTTGACTACTTATGATCATGCAAATTTAAAGCCAAAATTAATTACTTAATTGTATATATATGAGCAGTTCAATATGCAGTTAGATTAATAATTGTAAAACATATGCACGAGTTTTTTGATAATTAGAACATCCTCCAGCACAAACTAACCAGTTTCCCAGAATTTTCAATCTATCTTGAGGCTTCACCTAAAGAATCCTGATAGCTCCAATAGTGCCTTATTTTGCTCCACAAACCTGAGTTGTTAGGTTATGTAGTCGCTTCCAGCTTGAAGATTTTTTTGTTATCTGTTAACCTCCAGTTTAAAACTAGCACTGCCTGTTGAGTCTCTGATTTAATGTGCTGCTCATACATATTTGGGAAAGATTGGTTTATATATGTTTTTTTTTCCTTCATTGGTTACAAACTTACAAGATGAATGTTGTTTTACTTCAGACCAGTTTGTAAAGAATTTATCCCTAATTGTCAATTGGGAAATAGAATTTGGAAGTCAAGAAGAATAATGATGTGCCTACCCTAACCATGATTATCCAGTTGCCTTGTTGTGTTGTGTCTTTTCTAGTATTAACTATATGAAAGGTGAAATGATATAACTCTGGAATTTTATTATGCAGGGGAGCAATTGGTCAACCAAGGCTATTGGTTCCTGTTGTATTAGTCATGGAATTTTATTATGCAGGGGAGCAATTGGTCAACCAAGACACTTTCCTGTTTGATTGTCACTACACTCTTATTTCTTCAAATGCGTGTCAAATTTTTCTTAATTTATTGACCTTTCTCTTAGTACTTGAAACTTGACTCAATGCATATGGCTGAACATTTCAAGTTCATGCTATGACTATCTTTCAATGACTAATAAAGCTGAGTTTGGCTATAGGATCATTGTTCCACAATATGGATTCATGCAATTGGAACTGATACTAATCTTGGTGGGATTCTTCACGTATAAAATTGCCACCTTATCCAAGCTATAGAGTAAGCAATTCCTCAAGTTGAGAAAATAGATACAAGTTCATGATAAACCTTCACATATACGACAGCAGAATATTCCAGTAATGGTTATGATACAGCTCGCAGAGGTTTAAGCCCACCTCAGAATTTTGGGGAAAAAAAAAACTTAGGTATATACATAGTTTTTGGTACTACACTAAATCACTAATACCCTCACTCTATATTCTTCCCGATATAATTCTAAGTTCTCTCAGTCTCTCACTTTTTATCAACTGTTTGGTACTACATTAAATCTCTCACTCTTTATATTCTTCCTGACATAACTCTAAGTTCTCTCAGTCCCTCACTCTCTATCAACTGTTTGGTATTACACTAAATCACTAATATTCTCACTCATCTCTATCCTTCCCGATATAACTCTCAATTTTCTCAGTCCCCCACTCTCTATCAACTGCTCACTTCAGTACATTCTCCAAACCTCATTCATTCCATCAAAGATTCAAAGTCTCACCTCCCTCTTAGTCTCTCCATCACTACTGCGCATTCAATTCTACACCTCACTCTCTCAGACTTCATCAACAATTTGTAAGCTTATATAAGATTATTTTCAATTGGGTTTTCTTATTTGACTTAATTATGTTTTAATTTGTTTCTAATCTTACTGGGTACTTGGGTTTTTACTTAGAGACTCTAGAGGATGGACAAAGGCAGGCATAGAGTGACAAATCAAACAATGGTGTATTGATTTCAAATACTAAATTGAGAATTTGATTATGCTTTTTTTTTTGTATGAACTCTAAGCTTTGTCAAATGATTATTCCCAAAATTTATACTTCTTATTGATTTACAGTAATTTAATTTTAGTTGTAGGTTATATTACTTATATTACAAATTCACAATTAATATAAAGTTTTGTATTTGCCTTGCTACTGTGTTTGCCTTGTTGTGTTTGCCTTGCTATTGTGTTTGCATGTTTGCTACATTTTGTCTAATATAATCATTGTTTCTTAATATGTAGGTAGTCTCTAATAAATTGTCTGATTCAATGCCGAAGTCAAAGCAATGTAAAAACCTTACTAGATGGTATCCAATAACTAATGTCTCATCTTCAAGTTCAAATCTAATTTCTACTCCTTCCGTATCTTCTCCTCTTTGATGATACACCATTGCCTTTAGAGTCTCCAGTCATTCCAGTGGATGATTCTAAAAAAGAGTATGCTGATTTTGTTGACAATGAGATGGTGATCCATGACTTTGAAAATTTATCGAACTGTAGGATTAGATTTACTTAGTTTATTCTTATATTGTATTGATGAGTAAGGATCCCTCAAAGTGCACTTTTTTCCCACTTAATATAAGTCTCTCATACCACCGAGATTTTTCATTTTTTTTTTCGTTTCATAAAAAACTCAAGCCCACCCGAATTCCAATTCCTGGATCCGCCACTGCTCTCCGCTGCCGTGCATAGAAGAATTTTCGTGAAACATTGGGTTAAAGACACGTCAATTATTTTGTATAATAAGTTAATAACAACGAAGTGGTTGTAGTAATTAACCTTTGGAGATTTGCAGATCGATCAACAACATAATTGAAGAGTGGAACTCTATCTGTGATCAGCTACACTAATTTGCACAGATTCCAATTCGATTCAACAATGAGTAGACATTTAGTACTTTAATCTGTGGGGTGTTTGATATACTGTATAATGGGTGAAAATTAAAAATAAAATAAAATGAAAGAAATAGTAAATAGTAATTCTGACAAAAGTAAAACTCACCCCTACTAAGAGAAACTTGAGAGAACGCGCTCCACGCGCAAAGGAAAAAGAGAGAACTTTGCTGAGTGCCCTCTCCCGGCTAAGCACCGCTGGCAATCCCGCCGCTGCGTTCCGGTCCTGAAGGGGATGGATGACGGAGCTAGCAGTTGATCTTCATGGCAAGGATGTGGTCCAAGGTTGGTAGATGGTGGAGTGGTTTCGATTTGGTCTGATCGTCATAGATCTAACCTTTTCTTCTCACACTCGACGATGGATGTGGATCGGTGCTGTGGGGATGTGTAATAACCTGAATTTTCAATACAATTTCTTTTAATTTCTCATAAATTAAGAGATAGTAATTTGATTAAATTCACATTTTACGCCTTTTATTTGTCGTTGTTCAAAGTAAAAATTGGTTTCGAGAGCCAAATGTGTGTTATTTGATTAAGTTCATTTGACCTAAGAGCAAGGTTCTAAAAAACGCTAGGCGTTAATCGGGCGGACAGCTAAAAACCAGCGCCCAGAGGATTAATCGGGGATTAATCTGCCTAAAATTGAGGCGGCCAAGGGTCTCCGGGTGCCTAGGCGGGAATTTTTAGAACATTGCCTAAGAGTTGACTTTTAATCCGTCACTCTTTGCAGAAAACTTGCAGAATTCGTCAATACAAGTTCATAAACGCGCGGCACACTTTAATCGGATGGTGTATGTGGAATTTGTTAGCAACGAAAGTTAAGTTTTCGATTTTAGAATGAGTATAAAAGGAAGGAGATGAGATTAGAAATTAAGAAAATCATTTTTTTTTCCCAAACCCAGCTCAGTTACTGTTCACCCGACCTCGGGTACTGTTGACGTGATTTTTCCCTCTTGGTTGCTGGATCTTTCTCCGATCATATCTCTGTTGTTCGGCAATGGCATTGAGTGAGACCGGTGGCGTTGGAACTGTCTCTTCGTCCCTTACGGATCTAGGTTAGTGTTTGTGAGAGATTCGAGCTATTTGAAGCCCATAAATGAAGAAACAATGTTGATGTCCCGTTTTGAAGAAGTAAGGAGAACTCTCTTCTCCGACAACCAATCAAGGTGATTCTTCTTGTGTTTTGAAGCTTGTATGATGTTTATTAACTCTCCAAAACAATTTTATCTATTTCAAAACACACAAGGAGAATCGACGATTTTCAATTTCTATAGTCTGTGAATAGTGCCGATTTTATGTTCTTCGTCAATTGGATTGTTTAGGTTTGGATTTAGGTTTTGTTCTTAACTAGAAAGTTGTTGGAAATGTTATGTAGATTGTGGTGGTGAATTGTGGTGATCATTCGTGGTCACCGGAATAGTGGAGTGCAGCCACTCGGAGGCGTGTGGCGGCATGTAGGGTAATGTTTCGGAGTAATGGTTTACTCCATTGTGATGTGCTCGTCGATATGAACTTTAACATAGGTCATTTTCATGTGTTAGGTTAATTTTTGAGTATGTTAGTTGTTGTTAAAGGTTTGGTGATTCTAGGTTGAAATTGATGTTGGTTGTTTTCGGGAGTTTGACTATTCTCGGTTTGGTTGTTTACTAAGTGAGACTTGTGTCAATTAGATACTTGGAGTTCACTCACTTGAGGTTGCAAGTTGCTAACGGAGCAAAAATGTGAGTAAACCTCACGTTTAAGCTAGTTACCATTGGTGGTAACTAGACGTATTGCATTTTAAATGCTTATCGTTGTTTATTTGAGATTGTGATTATAATTTGGTAATATATATATATATATATATATGTATATCTAATTGGTAAAAGGATATGTATATATTATCATTGATGATACTTATGGTTACATTATGATTATTTATCGTTTTGAGATATTGTGTATTTTTGTTGGATTATATTGTGTGGCGGATGAGACCAAGAGGGAATAAAATGTACATCTCGGTAAAATAGAGGTTGTGGAGGATAACTGTATAGTCGAAGTGTTTATTTTACCGAGAGAGAATAAAATGTACCTCTCGGTGTTATTGTTGTGAGTTGTGCTTGTTTGTAAGTTTTAGTGGTTGTTTGTGCTGTTTGACCGGAAAGGAATAAAATTTACATTCCGACAATATTGTTGAGTATTAATGAATTGATTTATGGTGTGTGCAAACTGTTTTGACTTATTGGCGGCCATATTGGTAAAAGAAAAGTATGAGTGAGTTGGTTTGGTGCGAGTGAGTGGTTTGATGTGGGTGAGTTGGTATGGTTGTGGGTTTGTAGTATTGAGTGAGTTAACATAGTCCTATGATCATTAACCCATAAAATCGTTCTTCATATATGTTTTGTTTTTAAAATATATGGACTTGATCGACTACGGTTCATGGTAAATAAAACAAGATTTAATTAAAATGGTTTCAATAGTTAATGGTTAGGGGCTATGTTAAACGTTGAGTTTCAGTGTAACTGATGTTTGTGGTTTCCTATTTTATAGTCTTGTAGTGTGTTTTAGTGATTTCCTAAACTAAGCTTTTATGTAGAAATCACTAAACTTTACTCTATGCTTCTTTTTACGTATTCCTTGAACTAAAATTCATGCAGGGATTATACATCATATATCTATGTGTGTTAAGTGATTTCCGAACTACGCTTTTATGCGGGAATCACTAATCTTTCTTTTGTGATTTTCTTCTTTATGTGTGAATTCATGAACTATGCTTTCATGCAGGATTTACTATATGTTTCTTCCTTGAATTTCTGGTGTGAGTGAGCATTGTAGGTTGTGAGTTGTGTGTTGTGTGGTGAGTTTGTGGAGAGTGTGGAGTTGGTTGTTGATGTGCTTTTCTAGTGGCCAAAGTGGCATTAGCAGTGCAAATTATTCATGGGGCAAAGTGCAGAACTCATGATTAGTTTCTAGTGTGTGTCAGCTATTCATGGGACAAAGTGCAGAACTCATGAATAGTTTTCTTATGTGGGCATCATTCATGAGACAAAATGCAGAACTTGTGAATGACTCAATTGTTTGTTATATATCACTTATGAGAATGTTGGTGGTATTGTTTACGTTTGTGTGTTTGTTGCGGTGTTTAAGTGGCAGGTGATTTCATTGTGATGGTTGTGGGTAATGACGTGAGGTTGAGTTGATTGGACTGTTATGGGTTGTTGCTGTTATGATTTATAGTATTGTTGTAGGATACGTAGAGATAAATTATTATTGTTTTATTGAGTATTTTTATTTAGAGTTTACTCATACCAGCTGTAAAGCTGACCTAGTTGTGTTTGCAATCTCGGTTTACCAATCAATGGTGCAGGGGGTAGTACCGCAAGTTGTACATAGTTGTAATTGGTGAGTCGAGCAATTGTCTGCAACGTGCTGTTTAATTCAGTTCTTTAATTTTTGTGAGACTCGAGTGAATCCTACAACTGTAATTATATACTTCAATGTAAACATTGCATTTGGATTCAAGTTGTAACTGCGTTTGTTATTTAAAGTCAAGATCGATATTCAACAGTTGTATTGTAATTTCAATTACATTGAGATTATTGTAGAGTGTTAGCAATCTAAATTTTGAAATTTTACTATTCAAAATTTAGGGTCGCTACATGATGCTTGCTGGAGGCGACGCTTGACTTCTTGCTGGCTCTTGGGCTTAAGGCTATGGCTGGAGATCAGATCCATTTGCAGGTATGATGACTTTGTGTTTCTTCTATTTGTGTTTGGGTCTCGATTTCTTCCTAGATGGTGGTGTGTCTTGTGGTGGTGGGGAGTTGCTGTAAGGATGCATGGCGGTGAGGCGAGCTGTTGTGGCTTCTCCGTTGTTCGTTGACGGCAGAGCTAGTGGTGGGCGGCACTGAGACTTGTTTAGGGGTTGGGCCGGGTTTTTGCTTATGGGCCAAGGTGTTGGGCTCTTGGATCAGTTTATTTAGTGTTGGCTTTTATGTTGTTTGTCTTAGTTTTTGGATCTGCCTATCAAATCTCAAATAAGTCCTTATTATTTCGAGTTAGGGTTGTCGTCGTGGATTCTAATAAGTGTTTGGATTTGGGTAGCTAGGTCGTTGTTATAAGAACCCAATGTTTCGCTGGCTATTGGCCGTGCGTTGTAATTCCAGCCTGTGTTGAGGACTCCGGGAGATCTTGGGATGGCTTATCCAATGGTTTTCCATTGCGGCTAGATGATGTCCCAATAGTTGCTATATATTTTGATCAAGTTAACATCGCTAGTTACTTAGTTAGGCATTTATTAGATTCATTGACATGTAAGTCCCTGCTCTTTGGAGTGAGGATTAGTATGACTACTAGTTTGGAGTTTATTTCCAATAGTTGTAATACCTTGTTGGGCAATGTAATTGCCTTGTAATTGCAGTTTTATTAAATGAATTTTCCCTTTGATAAAAAAAAAGTAATTTTGATGCGTTCCAGCTAATCCATATCCTTGAAGGACTAGAAATCCGAGCGAGGAAAGGAAAAAGGAAGAGGAAGAGGAAAAATTTCTTTTTTATCTACACCAAGTTCTGGTTCATCCTGTCAGACGATGACCAAGATGAAAGTCTTGAAGTTCATACGCCCCCAAGTTCTGGTTCAACCACATTCTTTCAATTACGCAAGTTCTTCTTCTTCTCCTTCTTCTGTGCTCCCTGAAAACCCTGAATTAAGCAAGAACCGTTCTTTTTCATTTGTCGATCACAAAGTGGTGAACAAGAAAATGAAGGTTGTCAACAAGTCTTCATCCTCAAAATCACCAAACCCAGACGATGAACAAGATGAAACTCTCGAAGTTCGTTCGCCCTCAAAGTTTTGGTTCGATCACATTCTTTCAATTCTGCGAGTTCTTCTTCTACTGCTTCTTCTCCTTCTTATGTACTCCCTGAAAACCCTAAAGTGAACGCTTCTTTCAGTTGTCGATCATAAAGTGGCGAACAAGAAGATGAAGGTTGTCATCAAGTCTTCGTATTCCACTCGTCCCTTGTCGCCAAAATCACTCTGCGGTACTTGGCTAAAGATCCACTTTGCCAATACAATTTTGAGAGCTCAGAAGAAAATTGAGGAGATCACTACAAGCGACGCGTCCAAGGTCCCAAAGGAGTTAGCAAAGATAAAGAATAGACAACTTGAAGACAACAAGAAGTTTGAAGCGCAATTGAGAGAGGCACATAGGTTGGTTGATCTTGAGTCCAAGAAGAAACAAGAAGCACAAAGATTGGCTGATTAGTGCAAGAAAGAACAAGAGGCGAGTGAAAAGGAAAGACAGCGACTAGAACAAGTCCGTAGAGAACGGCAAAGGAGAAGACTCAGAAGAGAGAGGTTGGTGCGTGAAAAGATGGAGGCTACTGCTGCTATATCTGATAAATCTTATTGTTGCACGTTGAAGGACCTCGGCATTTTGAGTCGGTGTGATCACGCTTGGTCATGGGGTGTGTGGGAAGGGCGATTCCGGCCATCATTGGAGAAGCTAGGTCTCTTCATCAAGGAAGATGGCGGAGCTGATTTGCGAAGGGCTGAATTGGAGGAAGGGGAGATCAATGAGGAGTTGGAGGAAGGAGAGATCATTGAGGTCTTGGAGGAAGGAGAAATTTATTGTTAATTAGCCATTGGTTTATTTAAATTTAGCACCAATTTGTGATACAGTAATTAGTAAAATGTAAATATTGAATTCTTTTTTCAACTCAGGATGATTTGGAAACCATTGAATTGTAAATGAATTATATATTTCTTTGGTGATTGAAGGAGTAAAGTAATGAGATTTACGGCCAAGTTGTCTCTTTGATCTTTGCGTTTCTCTAATTCAGAGTTGATGTCTGGATCGATGATCAAGCTTTAGTTATCATTTGTTTTCTTTCTATAATCTATCTATTCCATGTAATATAATGATGTTGCTTAAATTAAGTTTCTCAAACCTAACAGTTCTTGATCTTCTTTTTATCATTCCTGTAGTTTTATACCAAAATTGTGTGGTTGCAGACCACTCTCTGCTTTCAATACACCATTTTTCTCTCCAGGACATGGTACAAATGAAGTTTATAAAACGGCATTGTTAGGCTTTCAGACTATATAAAGAAACAGAAAGTAAATTATGAACATGGAAGTGAATGATGTGTACGCATCGATCAATATGCATTTATACAAAATGCAGCATGGAATCCAGGCCTTTCTTCTGTCTTGATGAATATACACAGAAGTAGTGATATATGTGAGATATAAGGACAAAAGGAACATGTACTACCCAAGGCACTTCTTAATAATAATCTGGAGATGGTTCAGGGTTCACTTGTTTCTCAGTAGAAGATGAAGGTGGAATATCGATCATCATATCTTACAGATTATTTCTGCACATAAAAATTGCAATAAGATAGATTTAATCAACTTTTTTTTATCAAAGATTTAATCAACTTAAGTACCAAGGACCAGTAATATCACTAGACAAGTTCTCCTTTTTCATGGTATTGCCCACGACGATTCGACGAAGAGTTCACCTTTTTTTTAATCACTAGCACTTTTCCTTTTCCTTTGGAGTTTGGCAATTTCCCTTTGGATTTCAAGGATAGTTTGGTGCTGCCTCGCATAAGAAGCAATCAAGCTGTTGGTTAGTTCATCTTCATCTTGAATCCTACTTTTGTAACTTGTGTTCCTTACTTAATGATCCCTTTTTTTTTTTCAAAACTGAATACTATGCTCATTAATCAAGGCCAAATATCATTGCTGGACATGACGAGGTGAAGTATTGTGTTGAGATGAACTGAGATTGTAACTGTTGATTTCTGAACTGAGATTGCAACTGTGACATCTGAATTTAACTTATTACACAAACAAAAAATCATTTGCATTTAACTTATTACAACAGTATTTATTAGATGGAAGTTCAAGACACTACTGATAAACAGACAGCAAACGATACAAAGACCTGACCTGTACCACAAACGACTAGAACTGGTGCTTCAACCAGTGTTCTGCATCCCAGCAGCAATACCCTTCATGGTCAAAATAAGTGTGTCCTCCAGCCCTGGAGCATATTCGCTTGTTGGATTAAGATTGATGAGCTCCGCTGCTGGTTTGCTTGCTGGTTCCTTTGACGCCCTTATTTGATCAAGGTAGTTGGGGTCACGGATCTGCTTCAGTGTGTAGGCTTGGCACACATTAAGTGTTGTAATATAAGAGTCACGAAGAAGAAGTCTCTGCCTCAAGTAAGGATCTCCCTCCAGAAGATCTCTGTGCCCAGCAACCTAAAAAAGCATATAGATAAGATTGGTAGCTTCAAACATATGTATGTAGAGAGCATTTCATCAGTTATAAGAAAAATATTATTCCTCCAAAAAAAATGCAGTCTAAGGTAAATTTTCAACTCATGAATGGTTTCAAATACCTGGAGTAGGAGGCGTTTAGTATCTTCATAGTTGGTCCTCAGTCGCTCTCCAAACGACCAAAGGTCTTCTGACACCAGAAGCTTGTCATAAAGAGCTGCAATACCAGGGTCTCCCTTGGCAAACACCATCTCAATTAAATCAATGGTGACTCTGAAGAAAGGCCACTGATTATACATCTCCCGAAGCATCTGAAGATTCTTTGCATCCTTCTCTATGACTTGCTTAAATGCTGCTCCAAAACCAAGCCACACAGGCAAATGAAATCTTGTCTGGGTCCATGCAAAGATCCATGGGATTGCTCGTAGTGATTCAATGCCTCCACTTGGCTTTCGTTTCGATGGACGACTCCCAATGTTCATCCGACCATATTCCATCTCTGGTGTTGCCTGCATCATCCAGAGAACAAGTCAGATATGAAGGACTTTACAAGAAAATGATAATATGTACCTCTTAATGGGTTGATCAGGCTTGATGAACAGGGCTACTTACCAGGCGAAAGTATTCAACAAAACGAGGTTCCTTGAAAACTATTGAACGGTATTCTTCTGTAGCAACAACTGCCATCTCATCCATAAGCGCACGCCATTCTGGCTTTGGCGAAACTGGAGGATTCATGCCGTGCTCTAGTGTAGCTGCTGTGAAACGCTGGAGTGTTCTAAAACACAAGTGCTCCTCTCCAAATGATTGTTCAATAACTTCACCTTGCACTGTCACACGCAGCGAACCATGAATTGTCTCAGGTGGCTGAGACAATATAGCAAGATGAGTGGGCCCCCCTCCTCTTCCAACTGTTCCACCTCGGCCATGAAACATGGTAAGCTTTACTCCATATTCTTTTGCAACCTTTATGAGCTCTTCTTGAGCCTTGTATAGCTGCCATGCTGCAGATAGACGGCCAGCATCCTTTCCTGAATCTGAGTACCCAATCATGACTTCTTGCTTTCCATTGATCCGGTTTTTGTACCAATCTATAGAGAAGAGGCGAGCAACAGCAGCAGGAGCAGCCTCTAAATCAGCAAGTTTCTCAAACAACGGGACAACCCTTAGTGGGTTTTTCACATGGCATTCACGTTGTAAAAGCTCAACAGCAAGTACATCTGATGGGGCTGTTGCCATTGATATAATATAGGCACCAAAATTGTCTGAGGGAAGTTCTGAAATTACTTTGAATGTGTCTAATACATCAGCGATTTCTTCGGTTTTGGGAACATCAGTGCCAAAAAGAGGGCGCTTTCCACTGAGCTCGGACAACAGCCATTCTTGCCTTTGTTTCTCAGGCCATTCACGATAAGACCCAATGCCCAGGTGTTTTGTGATCGCATCAATGACATCAGTGTGCCTGTCAGATTCTTGCCGTATGTCTAGTCTCACTAGAGAAAGGCCGAAAGTAGAAACTTGCCTTAAGAAATCAAGCAGGCTACCGTCAGCAATTGGCTTGTCACCACAGGAACACAGTGATTGGTAACACAGTTCAAGAGGTTCCAAGAACTACAAATGAGCAAAACTATCAGCTCTGAGGGTAAACTGAAAATATCTTGAAAATGGATAGACTCTAGCAATGATTATTATTTTTATTTAAAAAGATTACAAAGAAAACCATGCTCGGAATTACCTGTTCAACATTAGTAAAAGTTAAGTCCTCAGGAATGTCAGAGGTTCCATTGGATAAAAGTTGGCGTGCACGTTCACGTGTATAGTAGAGCTTGTCTCTCACACCACCAAGAATAACACGATAAGGCTCATTTGGAGGAATTTGTTTCCAAAACTCTGACATCAAAGAACAATGAGTAATCCCCCTCAAAAAAAAAGAAAAAAAAAAGAACAATGATTAACAAAATACTTGAACTGAAGGACAGATCACAAAATATAATAATCCACAGCAATGATAGTAGAACACCAGAGTTATTCACCAATGTCATGAACAGTGATGTTAAAGAAAGCTATAGTGAGCTGAAACCTTCATAAGGAACAAATGAGAGAGAGCTAAAATGATTTAAGTAATAGTCATAGATTTATAGTTATCCTGAAACTTCGAAAAGTTCCTTGTATATATAATAACAGAAACACAAAATCATTGCATACCTATGTAATGCTTTGCATCCTTCCTTGAAGATCTGCGAAGTTCATGAGCACGAGCAAGAAGCTCTTCATTGCAGCGCCACATAGATAACTGTGGGAAAGAAACTAATATAAGAAAATGAAGAGGGAATAGCATATTTAAAATACAGTGAAGATCATGACTATTAATTCACACCTCAAACATAAGATCTTCTATCTGGGAGAAATACAAGTTAGCAGCCATCATTCTAGCCAATAAGCATACATCCCGTGTAACTTCTGGAGTGACCCTGGGATTTCCTGCAGTCCGCATCAGAGAGATTATAAGCCACATAAACCACGATGTAATCATGCTTCTAGAGAACAGGGGAGAGAGATGTCATAGTGGTGAAAACGGCACTGCATAAGGACAGGGTAACAGGAGCATACCATCACGATCCCCACCCATCCAAGAAGAAAATTGAATGAGAGGAGCATTGTAAGGAAGACGTTCATTTATCCCAATGTTCTTCAAGGCAGTGTCCACTCGGCGTAAAAATTTTGGTACACCTTTCCAAATCGTCTCGTGAAAGTAGCTCATTCCTGCCCTCATTTCATCTTGAGGGGTTGGAGGAGTCCTTCGGATTTCGTCAGTACGGAATGCAGCTTGAATCTAAATTAGATAAATAAATATTATTCATCAAATTTGGATAAAAATTTATTCCTGCAGATCCCGTCAGGGTATACTGGAGTAACTGAACCGCCTATTAATATTTGAGAGAGGGAAGGCAAGAGGGGTTGGGATGTTGGTAATGGCAGCTATCATACAAATTAAATCAGCATAGGTCAATGGACTTAAAATTTATATTCAAATTTGTGCAAGACTCTATGAAACAGCATATACCGATCGAGTACATAGTATCAATAAAATGGCACTCAGTCAAACTCAATCAATTTGTCATTCATCATACCTCCCTTTGTAGAGCCTCATCTAGTTCTTGCTTATCATCAGGTGTGATATCTTTGGCATATAACTGCGTCAAACAATTTCTCACCCTGGAAAGGACAAAATAACAAAATAAAGAAATACTATGTCAATAACACAGCCATCAACACATCAGAGTAGGTCGGCTACATAAGATAAGCAAACCAGATGGAGAATGAACCTTGCATGCTTTTGAAGCAAAGATCTACGAACAGACTGAGTAGGATGTGCAGTTAGAACCAAGTCTACAGTCTGATTCTTCAATTCATCAAAAACTTCTTGTGGTGACTTCTTCAGTTGCCCCACAAGCTTTTTGAAAGTTTCTTCAATATCCGACTCTGTTGTAGCATTTGCTTCATCAACAAAATCTCCCTTCTTCAACTTTATCCTTCTTCGATATGCAATCTGAACTTCTTCGGCCAAATTGGCCAAGTTAAGCATGTGGGAAAAAGATTTGGCAACAACAATGGAATCCCCAGGATCCAAACTTGTAAACACCTTTCCAAGTTCCTCCAACTTTTTAGGGTCCTGCTTTCCTTCATATTCTGCGGATAGCTCATACAAATCTTGGACCTATAGCAAATTAGATCCCAAAGTTCAATAAATACATCTATCATCAATTCATCATATATGCTCACTTAATAAGCCCCAATCCTAAAAACGCCATTGTAGCACCTGACAGCCCAAAACCGTTTAAGTGAAATGTCATAGACAAACAAATTCATTACTATTTTCTCTGTTAATCAATAATAAGTCAAAACCTCGTCCTCTTTACAACTCTGAGCAGTACAAAGGAATGACATTTGGAGGTTTTTTCAATGCAATTAACAATAAAGAATGACAGCTGAATTACAAACAAAAAGGCATGATGCTTTACAAGATACTCCCAAGTTTTAAACAAGCATTATAGTTAGTGAACAAACAAAGCGATAACATCAAGGTTTGGTACCAGAAGAACAAAACATAAAACAGTAGAGCATACATAACAAACACAAAACAACAACTAACACTCGATCAAAACTAACACGGTAACTATCACAAAGTGAACTGACTGAACTCCATAAGCAGTCAATGGTAATTCAACCTAAATAAACAACTAATCAAAGCAGAGAAAAGAAGGGACTTGAAATTCAATACCGTTTCTCTGAGATCCTCCCCATGTAAATCCTGAAGAATATCAAGGAAGCGATCCAACAACAAAGCGTCATATTCAATGAGTTTGTCATCCTCAGACACCTTCCCTGGTGCCAACAGCCTCAGCTGTGCATCAATTGAAGCCATCTTCTCCAAGTTCCTCGCTGCCATGGTTACCTTGTCTCTCTCTGCCTTTACGGGTTTCTGGGTTACTCTGTATTTGACTTTTTTTAACCAGCACAGAACTGCATGGCAATGAATCAAAACCCAGAAATCCTCACGGAAAACAGAGTAGAGCAAACGGGTATTCAGATGAAGTAAAGTAGAAACGGTATTGAAGTAGAGCACAAACTCAGTGAAGAGAAGGAGGGGCGATATATAATGGGGAAAAAGAAAGAGGAGAAGAAAGAGTGAGGCGAAGCAAGCGAAACCCGTGAGGACCCAGGTGAAGAGAAACGGGTAGCTTATGATCGGTGCACGAGAAAGTACAGAGGATTAGAGATGGAGGGTTTTGATCACGGAAGGGTCAGACAGAAGAGAAGTGAGACTGTTGTGTGTGTCTGTGTGGTTGGTTGGTGATGAAAAGCAGGACTCTTTTTCTGTGTTGGACTTGAATTTATAGAGAAATAGAAGAGAAAGAGCCATTTTACAAGTAAAGTGGGTAACTCGGACCCGAGCCTTAAATTTATCAATTTATGATTTTACATTTTCACAACGAAACACTTTCCAATTTCTTTTACAAAATACACTCAAAATCGGAACTGTATAGTGCAAATTAGAATTATTGTAACAAAAAAAATTGAATTAAATATTTTTTAAAATGATAAAAAAACTGAAATTTAATGTATCGGTCTCATCATGAAAGAATCATATGCGATATAATCATATAAAATATAAAATAATGAAAAATCAAGTTTTGCTCAAACAACTCCTAATAACAACAAACTCTACAAAATGAATGTGTAACCTGACTATCTATGAAACCGTATTTTTTCCATCATGACGTGAAACGTTTACCAGAAACACTAGATAACACCTATATATATGATCAAAGAAACCAAGAGAAAGGCAAATTGTAGCTACATGAAGGGTGCACAATTTTGGAGAGCGGGTAACAAATTCACCTCGCATCACAAACAAACTCACCGTAAGGAGATAAGAGTACATGATCCACGCGACCATATTAGTATATTCTCAAGAAATACGAGCTACAATAAACACCTTACGATCCCAATAACTTTCTATACCAAGCATAGAGTGTTCTCCCTTTTGTCCCAAACTCCCAATAACCATCATACCAATTGGAATACCAATAATATGCTCCACATTACTCTACTTTGATTTTCATGTTTGAAGAAGTGAAAGAGATGATCGATGAGAGGACATGCTAAGTACATGATCGACCAGCTACTCTCCTAAGATGCTAATCTGGTAGAACATTGAATAATAGCTAGTCAATCTGTGTTTGTTAGTGGTAGCCAAACATGATTTATAACGACCCACGAATTTACAAGGGATGTCGTTTTAAATGAGTTTATGCCCGTTAAACTAATTTCAATACTACTATAATATGGAGCAAATCTAGTTTTATATGTGTGGCCGACAAGAATCACATTAATTTAATATTGAATGTGGCATGTTGCAAAACCTCTATCGGCCACACATATAATGTGGTTTTTGCTCCATATTACCGTAGTGCAATAACATATCTAATTTTCAAAAAGAATCGTGGTGTGCATATATAAGTCCTCTTAAACTAAAGTGCAGTGTCCGATGAGTATATTCCTCAGATCTCACACCTATAGGATCAATTATATCTGTAATCAGTGTTCTAAATATCGGATATATCGGCCGATATATCGGCGATATATCGCCGATATTTAGAAAACGATACGATATCGCCATATCGGTTGACTATATCGGTCAACGGTCAAATATCGGTCAAATCCCGATATATCGGTCAAATATCGGTCAAACTCCGATATATCGGTCAAATATCGGTCAAACTTTGAATTTTTTTATTATTTTCTCAATTTTTGTTTAATTTTTTAATATTTATTTCCCTTTTTTTTTTGAAAAACTTTTTTTTTTCATTTTTTCATATATATTTTAAATATATATGATGAATTTTAAGTCTAAATAATCATTCTTAAATGCCTATTTTTATTATTAGATGTCGTTCGTGTACTTTAATTGTCATTAAATCAAGTATTTATTTTCTTTAATTTACTTAGTAGCGTTTTTTTAGTTTATTTGATACATATTGAAGTATAATTTTATAAATTTTATTGAAAATAAGCAAATCCGATAAAACCGATATATCCCCCAATATATCGTTTTATCTCTCGACCGATACGATACCAAAAACGATATTTAGACCATTGTCTGTAATTGACTGATTGTGTAGTTGTAGGGAATGGTACTTTGTACCAACAATGCTCAAGATAAAGAAAAGTAAACAAAAAATATCTAAACGTAAGTTAAGTGGAAGAAGTTAGATATAGAATATGCCCAAGTATATGCGAACAAGAAATTAATTTTGTTTGGAGTGTAAGAAGATGGTTGATGTTACTCGAAATATCCCATTGGGAAAGGAATCACTTTTGAGCAAGGTATAATAAGATGATTGTTTTCCTTTGCCCAATTGGTGGAAATAAAGCCTAAAATGGACAATATTAAATTATATCCCCACCTTATGCTTAAAAAGTTAAAATGGACAATTATTCCCACTTTGTTTGGATAGTTACTATAATATGTACACCAACTTAACCATCGATTAATATAATACTAGCTGTGAGGGCGTCTCTTGAGGCTGTGTTGTAATTATTTGTTGTATTGTAGTAATTGTACCATAAAAATAAAAAATAAAAATCTACTTCACCGGGTCTCATAATAGAAATAGTCAAGATATTTAACCTTAAATTTGATTAGTGATCACCGTGACGATTTAGTTTTATTTTTTTAATCATAAATGTAAGTAGAAGAAAACTTGAGTAACTTAGATGATAATTTCTTTCCTCATATCGATTGATTTAAGATTATCATGAATTTGAAATTAGGGCATCCAAAAATATGGGCATCTTATTTTTGTAATTAAAAAGACCACCTCTTCAATATTTGTGATGCCATCTAGTTAGTCGGTATAGATTATATCTCACACACTTTTGATTAGGTGAGCTAAAGAAATGAACCAGGGGTCATATGCATTGTCTCCAACTTCCTGAAATAAATGAAATATTACATCCAAAAAAGAAATCAGCAACTAAAATGTGAGTCATAATCAAAAAGAAACTTTCTCGATCATCAAATTCCTTTCTTGTTCCATTTGGAAATGGAAAGAAGCCATCTACATTTTCATATTTTGCCCTTAGGATTATGTCAAGAGGCATTTTCTCGTCAATTTATTAAAATTTGGATTTTCTGTGATGCAATCATAAAAGTTGATTGCTAGGTTTTTTTAGTTTCTTTCCTCTTGTTCTATGGTTCATAAGACCCAATGTACCACACAAAAATATACATGAATAAATAAACAATTATAAAGGCTGATATTATTTCTGTAATTTAGTTATCCACAACAAAAGATATAAAGTACGTACATAAGTTGTCTGAAGGAAAATTTAAACAAAAAATAGTAATGAAAACGAATTATTGATCAAAAGAAATTTATCCGTGTACAATACACATAATATAAGCAGAGTCTCAGCTCATAAGCTCATTAGGTGGATTTGATTCAACTTATCTGATACGCAGGTGGATGTATAGCCATTCGTTTTCAAAGTTAAACCTGTGGCTGTCCGTACAACTAGAACAAGTGATAAGAAACCTGTGGATCTGGAATAGTCAACAGTCAACACAACACCATACCCATGCATGCAGACTCCATCACCCAGAAGCCTCCTCTCCTTGCTTCTTCTCTTCTCGTACGTCGATTCCTAGCTTAGTCAAATTTACATCAAATATACTAGAAAAATTAACATTGTTTTTATACTCTTCAATCTCTCATTAAGTTAACGTCTTTTATTTTGATCAAATATATATATTGCTTGTTGTTTTAAGCAACATGCAACAAGATCGAGTACATTTAAAAGGAAAAAAAAACAATGGATATACCTCGATCACCTTCTCGTATCAAAATGAACTTTAGTGTGTATTTGAATGATATATAAAATCTGCGACTTCAGGGTTCATAGTTGAAAAGGATCACCCGCACCAACTAGCCTCAACCAAAAATATTGCTAAAGTATGTCAGTACTATAGCTAATGTATATGTAGCATTGTGTGGCTAATGTTTTGAATGCATAAATAAGGTATGGTCTTTGAGTTTTAGCTGCTTGCCTGCTTCCAATATATATTGTTGGCTCTAAGAAAGGACAAGTAGAAGGAGCTAGCTATAGCTAGATTCTAATTATAATCAATCGACCGCGACTAACGGTTGTACGTCTTGAGCCTCAATTTGTAGAAACTCATTGCCAGGAAATTAATAGCTTTAAGGTCATGCATTACCTTTAAGAATAAAACATGTTAATTAATAGCTATTTTTCTAGCAGATTTGGTTACTGATAGACTTGGACAATCGTCGCACCATACTGTGGCTAGGTGGAATGGTGCTACTAATTTCAGATGTTCATGCTATTTACTTTAATTTATTTGATTTAGCTTAGGCTGTACCAAAGGAATTTCTACCCATTTCCTCTGAAATTACGTACATATACATGCAGTATCTTAGCTTTGCATACTCATCCATCCATCCAATATTGAAGTTATAACTATAGGTAGAGAAGTAGGACTTGTTATGCTTATTAAGTAATCGAAATATCATTTGTCTGATGCAGTTGCATGCTGGTGGTACAGTCATCAAAATCAAATTACTAACATCAGCAAAACCACTTGCTGCATAATTTATAATCTTATATTTAGTGGGAATTCGTACAATTACTATTCACTACTGAGTGCAAGGTCAATTTTGCCCTCAGATCTGCATTGAGTAATGTCACATGTACCCCTGATTGCGCCAGAAGAGGATGTGAGGACTGAATTTTCTTTAATACTTTACTTTGTTTGGATACTGAGAAATGGGTGGTACTTGGAGAATGGATTAAAGCACATAATTCATTTGCTATAAGCTCGAGAACTAAGAATCAACAATGACACATCAATTTAAGTACTCTTCCCCATTTTAGGCATTGAATGTTCTCTTCAAACAAACAAAGAACATATCATGTAAAAGTAAAAGACTAAATCCTTCATTAACTGTTTTTCCAATGCTTTGTTAGAGAGCTAAAAGACTGTTTGTATATACAATATATACCTTTTCTTTTTTTATTGTTTGTTGGCTTTGGTACATTTGGTGTAAAATTGACCTATACATTTTCTAGTAAGATTTTAGAATTAATATGTGTGTCTCATACCGAAAAGGTCAAGCCAATAATCCACTCTTTTTTACTTATTTTTTTCTTTTCCTAATGCAGTTTTACAGTTTCAAAAGCAACAATGACTTTGCTTCAGGATCTTGATCGTTGCATCGCAAGCTATTGATCTGTTAGTTCAGTTCGTCTACTGGATTTTAAGAACGAAATGTTCAATTCATAGAGCGCACAAAGCTAAAAAGCACATCATGTAAATACTTTCTTTGAACTGCTTGTCTTTGTTATAAATATATATGATTAGAGTTACATTTACATTTTACAGTTGCACATGTATTTGTAGTAAGGTAACTAAGGTTGTTACGTAGTTTGCTATCGTTTTTTTTTCTGATTCGCATAAGTTTTTTATCCCATGTGTTTATTTGATGTTTTTATTTTCTCTGAATTGCGCATTGATACTTTCGTATACTCCTATATTCTATTCTCTTATATTTTTATATTTTTACTAACAAATTTAACAACAATTTTAAATTCTTTTCTTTTGCTCATAGTCAATCTGGCAGTCAGCTGAGGCAGACACTAGGCCAAAATGTTAAATAAACAATAGTTTGTAGACAATGCACGGCAAAAAAAAAACTATTGTCTAAAAACTCAGACAATGGTATCAAAATAAGCATTGTTTGAAATTTGAGTCCAGACAGTGGTTTTATAAGTATCATTGTTAGATCTCATGTAAGACAATGTTTTATATCTTGCCTCAAAACACAATGCACATATTTATGCTAAAAACAATGGTTGTGTAACTGGATATTGTCTGTACCCAAATTGAGGACAATTGTTTTTCTTCTTGTCCAAAACATTGCATGAACTGTTTCAGACAATATATGTTTTACGATAGTTGGATGAGAGGTTTTGATGCATTGTAGGAAGAAATGACGAACAATGATTTTTTTAACTAATAAGGCATTATCGTCTTTGTGCATTGGTATATAAATCGAAGTTTGGGGTTACGGTTCTCACTAAATTCACCAACACTCACTCTCTCTCTCTCTCTCTCTCTCTCTCTCTCTCTCTCTCTCTCTCTCTCTCTCTCTCTCTCTCTCTCTCTCTCTCTCTCTCTCTCTCTCTCTCTCTCTCTCTCTCTCTCTCCTGATTTCCCTTCATCCTCTAACCCTAAATCCAACCCAAACCACCTTCCCATCATAGGCTCCTCCACCGCCCCACCGCCCCATGCTCCGGCCTCTACTCAAATCAAAACAACAATAGCCTCCCCCAACTCCTCAAACGCTCCTCTGCACTCCTCGACCATATACTACACTTCTCCGACCCCGAAGTCATTGCTGCCATGAGTCGGGACGTTTCCCATACCCGCTCCATCCCCATTGCCTTCGACCGCCGCCCTATCACGAGGCCGTCAACACCACTAAGGTCAAGCTCACCGACATCAACTCCACTCTCTTCAAGAAGGTCGAGGACCTCGTTCTCCCCCCCCCCCCCACCCGTCGAGGACCCCGTCCACTTTGATCCATCTAATTTTGTTATCACATATCTATCTCTGATTTTTTTTGGGTGTGGCTTTTAGCGTTCTGAATTTTAGGTTTCAATTTGCTTTTGGTTTTAGGGTTTTGAATTCATATTAATTATTCGATTTGGGGTATTTGATATTGGATGAATACTGATTGGTAGGGCGTAAGGGGAGGAAGATAAGAGTATTACTAATACTCATTGCATCTTCTGAGGGTAAGTGTTAGTTTAAGATTTAGTCATTGTGTATGGCTTATGAGTTTCTTATAATACATTTATTACTCATGTATCATGTACTTGTTAAATCAAACATTATGTTCTCATAGTTTTAATTTGATTACATGAAAGAAAAGTGGTAGTTACACCATTAAAATTATCATGGAGGACTCTACCATACATGGAGTTCATATTTGAACTTAAAGAGCTGAGTATCTCTCTCTCCCTCTAGTCTCATTTGTAATTATTTGTGTTATGATGTTCTGTTATACTTCTATAAATATGAATATGGATTTACTTGCCTAGTATGAAGTTTTCTAAATAAATTGGCTTTCATCAATTCCACATGATGTGTATGTCTGCAATACGAATACAAGATTGAGCTAAGGTAGTCAAAGAATAAAATAATTGAGCATTCTCTAGCATGCTTGTTGCTGCATATTTTTTTGATACTAAATATTTTAGTGAGTATCATGTCTTTTCCTTTCCATACTTGGTATAGTCCATCATATTACCTATCTTTTAAGCCCAAAAGCAGCACCACTAAGGTAGCCTGCCGCACTTGGAACCTTTAGTCGTGGTGAACCTGTAACTTGAACTGTGTCATCTAAATGAGGTAGCCTCCCACTGAATTATGGTAGGCATTTAAAATCTAAGCTAGAATTTATGTCATTCATTGCAAACGGTAAGCAACTTAAGATACTAATTACAATATTGTTCAGCTTCTACCACACAAGTGAAAATATATACATTGGTATATTGAGACTAGTCCATTTATTGATGAAGGCACAAGAGATTTATTGAAAGTCAAATATACTTTGATGAAGCTAATTAGGGAAGAATATTTCAGAGTCTGATTTCCTCATTCTTGCTAATAATTCTATTGTTCTTTTCATATTTGGTCATATGAAGATAAACGATTTTGGCGTACTCTTTTGAGGTCACACTTTTTGTTGCATGTCACTTTATTTCAACAAGAAACCATACCTTGTCTTTCAGGGGATGACGTATATATCATGGTACACATGTTATGATTTTTCTTTATACTTACTCTTATGCTCATGGTTTATATAATATAAGTAGATTGCTAACTTAGATATGTATTATAAATTGAACAATTGTCATTTGCACATTAGTTGTGAGACTACAACTTTGGTTTTTGTAATATTAGGTTCAAATGATGGACTACAAAGACAACTGAAAATCACTTTACATAGGCAAATAACTCAGGTACTTGCTGTAGGAGGAAAAAAATGTCTATTAACTCCATACAATTAGCTGAGAAATCTGAGTACGTGTTGATCAAGTGTAGTTAATTTCATAGATGACTTTGATCTGGAGTGGTTTCTTCTAGTAAACTATGCAACTTGTTTCAGTTTTAGGGGCGCAGCTGCTTTTCAAAAGTGCATAGGGAGTTTTGGTAGAATAGGTGTTGTGTTGGCTCATGTTCTTCAAAAGCCTTTACAGATCTGATCCATTCACCATCAAGGACAACGAGGTTTGTACATTCCCCTATAAATTCTAAAACTAGTGTACCATGTTTTGTACGTTCTGGGTTCTTTACTCTAATTGTTGAACTGTGTGTGCCATATCGACATATCTAATTTGGTACTATTCATTCAATGTGATTTGGTTGAACTGTGGTCTTTGCTTCATTGAATTATATATTTGTGCAAATAAATAAGCATGGTATATGAAAGCTGTTGAAACCCTTCTTACACCAGTCCTAATAGTCTTCACTACATTCAAAAGTATGCAACACTCAAAAAGAAATGACAACAAGACCATGAACAATAAATATGTCTAACTATTTTATTTTCCAATTAACATAAGAGATTAATTAACATGCACGACATGTATCATCTTAAAAGTTTAAACCAGAAATTATACAGTCCCTATATTTTAAATTTGATGTTTATGTAACTAACTTTTTCTAACCCTTGATTTGATTATTCTTAATTGTATGATTAGTATACTCTATCAATTTTTTAAATCCATATCATAGTAATATTTTAGTCTATCATATAAATAGCATTGTATCTTTTGTTCATTAGATTTTTTTATATTTTTCTTCAGGTACATCTTGTTCTTGCAAGGCGTGTGGTAGCTCTGGCATAAAGAAAGGAACAAAGAAATTAAAGGTTATTTTTGGCTAGTGGAGCATATGATAGTATTTTGGGAGGTTTCCTAGTATTATTTAGTTATTGAAGTTTTTTCTCTTCAATGTACATAGACAATTTGATAAAGAGTAGGTTGAGATATACGAGACAAAAGGCTTATCCTTATCATTTGATTAAGTTGTGGAAGTGAGAATATTCTTCTTTTGAAATTGATTAAGTTATGTTAAAGAAATTGTTGGTATTGGTAATTGCATGGAACAAATGACAATTCAAATGAAAAAAAAGCAATTCAATTTTACTGAATTTGGCTATTGATGAATGATAAACAATAGTTTCTCACAAAACCGATAGTGAAAAATATTGTCTGATAAAACCATAGACAATAGTTAAAATAAAATAGACCATTGATTAAATTGACTAAAAATCATTGTCTGAGATAGATTATACACAATAGGAAAATTGGAAAAGTATCATTGTTAAATAGATTATTATAAAATGCTTGTTTATTAAAAAATATTGTCTCTTCTAGTGTTCAAACAATGATTCTCTTAACCATGTTCATTGTTTGAGTTGATATCAGACAATGTTGTGCATTGTATGAACCATGTAACATATAATTGTTTAATAGACAATAGTACACCCATACATCAGACAATGGGCAAAAACCATTGTTAACCTTGATTTTTGACCTAGTGAGATCAATAAAACTAGATATATCAGATATTTCGAATGAACAAATATATAGAATACATTAAACTTATTTCAAGAACATTATTATATGAAGTTGTGCACGAATGATTTCAACAATTCGTACATTATATTAAACTTATTCCAGTTAAAGATTTTGAGCAAATATGGTATTACAGTTCAACATTTACATTTACATTACACGACAAGTAATAAGTCCCACAACCACTTAAATAGAAATAAAAGAAAACACATGTTCATGTAGAAAATACAGGTTCATTTTCATTTATGATGAGATCTGATTTATGAGATGATGTTTTTCAAGTAGATTTTTTTAAATGAATATAATTTTGTATATTTTCAGTATTGGTAAACCTTCGCTGCGGCAGCGCGCGGTCATTTTGTCTAGTGCATCAAATTAACTAATTAACCTAGTATTCCTTCGTAAAGAAAAAACTCATTAACGTAGTAACTATGGGCGCCTGCGGTTTTGTTTCCAATAACGTCAGAGTTGATCATATATATGCATATATGGGAGTTATGATCAAGATCCCCTGTTTATTTTGAACAATAGGTCCCTTTTAATTAACTAGCTTAGTCAATAGCGGACTCATCTATGTAGCACGGACACGGACACGAGTGTCCGTATTGGACACGATTCGATACGTAGACACGGCATATAAATTTTTTTTGGACACGGACACGTGGTGGACACGTCAATTAAAATTATTTTAATATATATATATATATATTTATTTATTAAAAAAATAATTTAAAAATTTGAAAGTATTTAGATGTGTATATATATTAAAGTGTGCATAAATATAACAAAAACTGAATCTGTTGGAATGGTTGAGGATTTGTTGGATCATTTGGATGACCAAGGTTCGAATCTCACCACAAACATTTATATTTTTATCATGAGTTTCTCTCCTTATATATATTAAAGTGTGCATAAATATAACAAAAATTGAATCTGTTGGAATGGTTGAGGAGTTGTTGGGTGCCTTGGATGACCAAGGTTCGATTCTCACCATAAGCACTTTCACTTTTATTATGAGTTGGTGCGTGTCCGCGTGTCCGATTCCGACACTCGCGTGTCCGGACCGTGTCCAAATTGAGTTCGCGTGTCCAAACGTGTCTGAGCGTGTCCGTGTCCGTGTCAGACACGCAATACGGACCCTTGGCCGCGTGTCCGTGCTTCATAGGGACTCATGCATGCATATGCGAATACTTACAAAATTAAAATGTACATGCAGTTAACTTATTTTAATTTTTAGGGTTCCAGGTCTGTGATCATCCTTTGATTCTCTTCTGAACTAAATTTGGTGGATCTATATGACAACCCACCCAATTTCCACCTTAGCTAGTCGATTTGCTCCACTGATATACATAAGAGTTAATGCGTGATTTTATCGAAACCCCTAGCTAGCTCTTTGATTATGTAAAAATTTCTAAGCTAGCTTACTAAATATCTCGGGCCCTTCCTGTTCAATATTTGAGACTAATTTTCTTACACCGTACCACCATGGGATTGATGGAAAACGATATGACGTGAGGTTAATACAAGAAAAGATTGAAAAATCGCTCATCAGTAATCAAGGACTACTGTTACAACTTTAGTACGCATGGGCTTGAGCCATAGCTACGCAAGGCACACACATTTTTTAGTATTGAAGTAAGGCAGATTAGTGGCTGGCATTAACCTCGCTAGACAATTGGTTGGCTTGATATTAGCCTCGCTAGCATAGTTATTAACTTTGCTAGCACGAGACGGATGCAAGCATAATAGACTCGGAAGCATGGCTAGATATTAGTCTCGCTAGTAGATTCGTAGGTAGATGGGAAGTTAGAGGTATTAGTGTGTGGAAGAAGCCCAACGAGTCCACGACTTTACAACAGCACTGCGTCACTGAGTGGTGACATGGAATATTCAGATTTGATGTAGGAGGTTTGTAGTGCAGAGCAGGCCTGCCGCATTGAAGGAATCTAAAACTTCTTCATGGACAAGAAGGGATTGGGTCGTTGTACGTTGAGATAGTCTTGGATCATCGATTGTTTTTTTTTTTGACAATGAGATCATCGATTGTTCTTCAATCCTAGAAGCGACACATCTAAGCAATTTGGTGGTACACCTCCACCAACCTGCATCGGTGGCTTACGCAGCATGGGCAGCTACAATGCAAGCAATCAGGGTTGCGTTTGCCTAAGAATTACAAAGTATTAATCTGTTGGCAAGCAGAAGCGGAGGCACGTAGGAGCCTACTGGTTCTTGTGCACCAGTAAGCATTTATGTATCTTCTTCTTTGACATAGGACATAAATGATGGTTTGCTCACTTGATGTAGTCAGGTGTTCGAAATATCGGATATATCAGCCGATATATCGCTGATATTTCGAATCTGATAGGCTAAGTGCATATCATCTGAAATTATCGGGTCAACCCGATATTTGACCCAAAAATCCGATATATCGGGTCAAAAGCCGATATTGACCTGGTTAAAATATAAAAAAACAAAAGTCTTTTTCTCGCTGTATTCAACCATTTCGATCTGAGAACAAAAAAGATGCGGCCCTGCAAACTGAAGAAAGAAGACGATTGAAAGAGAAGACCATCTTCTCAAAAGAACTGAAGAAGATCAGAAGAACTGAAGAAGGATTTGGCTTATGCGTAAGTAGAGTAGTAGGAGTCAATATCAAAGGTTGGAACAGGTAAAAACCCTTCTGCCCCTTCTAGGTCTTGCGATGGATTGTTAGATGCCTCTTGTAAATTGTAATTAAAATAATAAGTTTAGTTGTGAATTGGGTTCAGTTGGGATTTGGATTAAGTTCTAGTTTTTATTGTAATTCATTCTCGATTTGGGTTTATAAGTTTATGTGATTCTGGGTTTGATTATTTGAGAATTGAGTTGAATTTTCTGTTGTAATTGTGGTTAATTAATTTGAATGCAGGTTTCCGTCTTGTGGATTAGAGACTATAGAGGCTAGCTAGAAGGCTAGAAGGATTACTTGATTGATTTGAATGCTAACTGTAATAGTAAGTCACCTCTATGCTTGCGTTTCTTATATTTGTTCTTGTTGGGAATTTTTTTTTTGTAATTAATTAGTAATATGAATTATAGAAGGATTAGAAGCAAACGAGTAACTGTAAAATAATTTAACAGTAAATCTGAATGATATTATAAGACTGGTCTCTTGTTCTATGCTTAGTTGTTTACTGAATTACAGCTAAAGTTGAATGCATATGCATAATGTATTGCAGGATTGAATTTGTGATGGCTCATAGTGTTGGTACTAGTTCTTCAAGAGTTTCTAATACAACAAGAACTACTCTAACGACAAATACCCCAACACAAGAAAGTTATGAAATACTATGGAGACTGGCTTTGTCGGATGTTGGTTGAGAATATGGATTTTGTGAGGATCATAATGAGAGAAATGTGGTTACTTACACATTGTGTAACAAAAGAGATAATATTGTGGAATAACTCGATTAAAAGAGCAAATAGCCAATGTATCCAATGTATTTTGAAGTATAAGTTTTATTTTCTTAAGTTTATATAGTACCTTTTGAAGTATAGATTTATAAATATAATAAAATTAATTAAAAATTAACAAATCTGATAAATTCGATATATGCCGATATATCATTTTCCCCAAAACCGATACGATTCTGATAAACGATTGGTTGTAGTGGGTGAGTCTCAGAGTGCTTATATCCATTTTCGTATGTCTTCAGTACGTTCAAGCCTTCCTGGTAGCATTATTACTTTTTTCTTCTATTTTTTCTTTACTTTTCAACTCATGTCTCTATTTTTTTCTTTTCAATTTATTCTTCTTTTAATTAACTTTTTTTCAATATTGGTGAGTAAATTTATATATTGAAGATCATACAATTTATGTGTCTTCACCACAAGAAAAAAACCCATTTACAACATAAAAATACACGCCTTTAAAAACCACGTAGTAAAATGACATTTTCAATTACAATGTGCATTTATGCGCCATAAATTATTACTTACAACACGTTTTGCACACCATAGATGATTTTTTACGACTTGTTTTGAACACTATAAATTACCATTTATGGCGCACTATGCATGCCGTAAATGTCTTTCTGATTAAAAAAAACATTTAAATTAAAAGATCTCAATTCATAGCCCGTAAACATAGCAAAATTAAGAGTAGAACAAATAAAGAAAACCTTCTTATAGTTTATTATTCCACTAATGATATAATTATTTCAAATGTAAGGGTACTTATATAAAACAATACCGACTTAGTACTAATCAATCTATAAAAAGACCATGTACCGAAGCCCACAGTGGCATAGGCTGGCATTGTAAAGCTTTCTCCCTGAGCTAAACCCTAAAGACGACCAAGTTCATCCTGTACATAGCATGGCATAAAGAAATTAGAGGGTTCTTTGACACAAGCCTTAAGTGTTATTAGCTAAATCCTTGGATTGAATTAAACAAATTTGATCAAGTAATGTATCTACTATACAGTTATAAGATCGTCTGCATACTATTTGATCTTTTCCTTTTCATTTACTTTTTCTCTACAAAAAAAAACTAATTCACAGTGCAAATGCAACATTTCACATGCATAATGTCTGTACATGATAAGACGAGCAGCAAAACACCACAAGATTTAACAGAGTTCAGTGATACAACCAATTAACGGAAATTTGTATCATGAATTCATGATGGCAGAAAATAGTTTAGAGAACTTACATCCTGAAAAAAAATCTGACAAAGAAATCGACATAGAAGCGGCGCCCAAAGTAGCATAATCAACTTCCTTTAAAGTACTATCAATAAACTCTGGGGTCTCCAAGGTGCAATGCTCATCCAGTAACAGTACTAGCCTTACACTCAACTTAAAAACTAATAGGTCTATTTGTAAACAATTAATATAGCAAAAGAAAACAAGATGAGAACTCCTACCCAGTGAAGATGGTAGTGAAGATGGTGGAGAAGCCATTCACTGAGACACAAGCCTTGAAGCAAGAATTGTGTCATAGGTTCCAATAACTTGCTAGTCAACTTTTCCCGCTTCTCCAATTGATCTCCCTGATACATACAGAAATTGGTTGACACTCAAAATCCTAAAATACATCCAACCACAAATTCACATAACAAAAAATAGTTTCTACACGTTAAATCAGAGTCAAGTCATATCAAACCAGTCACAACCTTTCCATGATTAGACTGTTGAAGTAGAGCCTGAAAGTACTTTGTGTTGAAAATGGTGAACTGAACTTGGCAAAATGTTCTAAGTGTTTCATTCAGTTGAAGATTACAAGAACAAAAGAGAACTTAAATAACAAGAAAAAAGTTGTTAACCTACTGTGTACAGTACAAAGTTGAAACTAGATTTATACAAACCAAGGAAACCAGAAATTAAGGAATAGTAGTTGATTGAGTGACAAACAACCAGGAATTGAGGAGAGAAAATCTGCAAAATTGATCTTGCATTAAATACTGTAGGAAGAGCTTCAAACGACACCAAATGAAGGAAACGACCACCAACTTGAGCAAATGACATCCTTCGCCTTCACCTTCACCATTCGCCAGAGAGAGCAGGTATGCTTGCAGCCCTGCACCAAGCACAGCTACACTTGCAGGCTGCAGTTCCACTTGCAACTCTGCCTGCACAGCCTCTACAGCCTTTCTTCCCTGCAGCACTCTGCAGCCATGGCTTCACCGCCAATATTTCAACACACCACCACGATACTTCCAATACTCCCCCTCAAGCGTAGGCGAGAGAGAAGCGACAGCCAAGCTTGCCACTATTTCTAATATTGTCAAACTCCATGAAATATGACATGTGGTGGAGTTGAAAGAGATGAAATATGGGGTAAGTTAAGAAAATTTCATAAGCCTATGATATGATAGGGGTTTGAAATATGAAATGGAATATGGAATGAAACCATATTTATCATGAACTTGAAATATTAAATGAAAATATTTCAATATGAAGGCTATGAACCTATGATATGGTATGAAACATGAAGAGATGAAGGCTAATGAAGTTATGAATGGATGGATGGGTAGGTTTATGAATTTCAGAGGAAGGTCCAATGAGGGAGGTACTAGTATAAAATGCAATGAGAATAAAGAACAGCTGAGAATTACTTGAATGTTGATTAGATTTCTATATGAACCATGATCAGCAAGCTTTGGTATCAAATCTATCTCACGTCAGTTATGCCATGATGCTCAATCACTAAAGAAAGAAGTCTGATGTGCAAACCCTGAAGCTATACCATCATTAGAATATAAGATGACAATGATCAATGACAAAATAGATACTCCATGATCCAACAAGAACACAGCCCCTGATACATATACACTGAAAATTAGATCATGATTTTCTCATAGCTTGCACGCCCTCGATCTGATCTTGAAACCCAACTCAAATATTCAAAACATTTGAACTTCGGCAGTTCTCCACAATTGTTATAAACCTTTGCTGAAAATGAAGATAACTGATCATGCTATCTAGCAGAGGACACCCTCTAACCATCTCAAACAAGCCTTCAACATCAACACATGATGATACATTCCACCACGAAAGTGACTTTAGAGCAAAGCATCACCTATTCACCTAGCAACTACTGACATGCCAACACATCAAAGAGTTCCAAGACACCACATCTCTCACAAGCATTTTATCAAACACCTTCATGACACATCCCAGATCACCACAACTCCCATATATATGAATCAAAACATTGGAAACATAGAGATACGATTCGAACCCGAGTTTCAAAGCACAAGCTTGAGCCTTTTGGCCACATACAATATCCAAAAAAAAAACTCGAGCACAGGCGTTGAGAATGAATATGAAGGTCAAATTGTTCCCCACAAACCTTGCTTGGTTGAAGATGAATCTTTGTGCAGGTAGGTTTTGATGAGGTGGGCATGAAGCTCTCACTGGTCCGAGATGATTCCGGATTAAATGCGAATCCGGGTTAATGAATAAAGGAGAACACAAGATTCTAGAATGGCAGTTGAGATATGACCCAACAATAGCAGCCACATCAGTAATCGGCTCCCCCTGAAGCCAAATTGGGATATGACCCAAGCATGCTTCTCTTAGGCATTCTGTCGAACAGGTGATGGGCGCATGGTTGCTTCGTTGCAAATGAAACAACAACAACAATTTCAATGCCCCAGGGATTTCGATGGAAGCCCAAAATCACAAAAAAGTAATCAACCAACACCAAGCTCAACTGAGAGAGAGAAACGCAGCGGAGAAATAAACATGGACTGAGCAGCCGAGCTTGACTGTGAATGAAACAGAAGGTGTTGAAATCAAGATTTGCGGTCAGTTGGGAGAAGATCCGATGAAAACTCCGACGAATGACGACTTCCTGATGCATAGAGCCGAGGTGGGCGGATCGGAGATGATTTGAATCGAGACCCAAACACACTCTTGAAAAACAACACCAAACGTGATGGCCATAAGACAAATCCTCTTGTTCTCACTTTCATGAAACTGAAAAAGACTCTGATATTCCAACATCGGATATGATGAGGTTGCAGAAGTACCTCTAAACCGATCTCCCCTCTAAAATGAGATGAGGAAATCAGATCTTGACGACAACAAATCTCTTCAAAATGGAAGAAGAGATAATAAATTGGCCAAGAAGAAATGAAATGAGGAGTTATGAACTCAAACAGATGTCTCTCCTAATGATAGAAGAATAAATCAGATGATGAGATTTCTCCTCCAAAATGAAGGATGAAGAAATCGATCAAGAAACAGAGTAAAAGAGACAGGCCATGAAACCTGCTCTGATACCATGTTGAAAATGGTGAACTGAACTTGGCAAAATGTTCTAAGTGTTTCATTCAGTTGAAGATTACAAGAACAAAAGAGAACTTAAATAACAAGAAAAAAGTTGTTAACCTACTGTGTACAGTACAAAGTTGAAACTAGATTTATACAAACCAAGGAAACCAGAAATTAAGGAATAGTAGTTGATTGAGTGACAAACAACCAGGAATTGAGGAGAGAAAATCTGCAAAATTGATCTTGCATTAAATACTGTAGGAAGAGCTTCAAACGACACCAAATGAAGGAAACGACCACCAACTTGAGCAAATGACATCCTTCGCCTTCACCTTCACCATTCGCCAGAGAGAGCAGGTATGCTTGCAGCCCTGCACCAAGCACAGCTACACTTGCAGGCTGCAGTTCCACTTGCAACTCTGCCTGCACAGCCTCTACAGCCTTTCTTCCCTGCAGCACTCTGCAGCCATGGCTTCACCGCCAATATTTCAACACACCACCACGATACTTCCAATACTTTGACTGTTTAATCCTCCCAATGTCAATATCTCCATTTGTGCTGAAAACAAAAGAAAATATTCAGGGAAAAAAAAAAGGTAAGAGGATTTGCCAATTATACATACAATCTAGTTTCAATTGAAGACACATGGTGACACAAGAGACTCATTCAACCAACCAATAACACCGTCAATTTAAAAATTGAAGAATAAAGCACAAACACGGACTAAATCAACACCAGTCCCCTCCCGTTGACTCAACTCCACAATAAAAGTCTATAGAGATTTAGTTAGCTTCACTGAAGGTGTTAAAAATTTAGCCTAACTACAGAGATAGCAGAACTGAAATTTAAAAAATTGAAACTGAAAAACTGAAACGAATATCTATACTCAAATCATATTATTAACGGGGTTCTATATATGTACCTTTAGCTTAATGCAAGAGTCAAATACTGGCTTCAAGGTCATTAAGAAAGTGTATGACAAATCAAGCACAATCAAATTTGGGAGCCAGCACAAACAATAAAGTCCATCAGAATTAACAGAGGGACAAGAAGCAACTGTTGCAGATAAGCAATCATCCCTAAGCTGGCTGCATTGTGCAGAATAAATTAAAGCTTTATTTTCATAGTCACAGTGAGAAGATTGAAAGGTAACATGTAGACGAACATAACCTGCAAAATGAAGTTAAGGAAGTGCAATTTGTAGACGAACATAACCTGTAAAATGAAGCATCCAGAGATGTTGAGAGTGGACAAATAATTGATGCTTCAGACAATACAACACATCCCTTCAACTCAAGCAGCACCATATTGGGACATATTCCCAAATTTAGTGCCCTAAGACCAACCTGAAGAAAAGGGATAAGAAAAGAATTCAGTTCTTATTAGCTGCTCAATGGAAGAATTAACATCCAGTAGGAAGAGTGCAATAAATAACTAAAATTTCATTAAGATATGTTTTTATAGCTATGTAACAGGGACAAATGTAGAACTCAAGCATTGAAGGAACTTATGAACTTATAAACGTTTTATACCACAATCATTACCACTTACTAGAAAGAATGCTACACTTTCAAGATGATCACAACCATCACAAAGTACTTTTTCACTTGCTAGACAGCTTTGCTGTACACGCAACCTGCATTTGTAATAGCATCTCAACCTGCACCTTCAAGATGTTCAAATGATTAGCATCTCAACCTGCATTTGTAATAGGGATTTGATACGAATCGACAGTCACAAAAAGTGCCATGACAGGACTTATGCCCTCAATATGAAATTGCAGTCCAGCTTTTGATTCATCGAAAAATCAAACTTAAATTGATCCAATTACTCCATAAATTCATCAATAATTCACAGTTATGTTCAATATGTAGCAATAAAAGATCAAGTATATGAAAGGAAATGGAGGAGTGAAAGCACAAACAGCTAGGGTTCGAATCAAAATCGAAGCTTCCAGAGGGGAAGAGAAACAAGCGTACCGATCAGAATCAGGAATCAGCGAGCGACGAGCCTCACCGAGTTTGGAGATGGCTTCGCGGCGAATAGGACTGACGAAAGCACGGTCGAGTTGAGAGTGAGACTGTGAGTCGAGAAAGCCGAAGAGACGAAGACTGAAGATCTGAGCGGAGGAGAAATATAACAACATGTATGCCGCATGTTTACGAACTCGTATCGATAAGTTTTACGACTTTAACGAAATAAGTTTTTTGAGAAACTCAACGAGTAATAAGTCAACTTTTTTACCCCATTATAACGTTTCTGAGTAATTATTCGCTCGAACACTTTTATTTCATCATCATTCTATATAATTGGACCACCACAAAATAATAATCTCCGAAAAAAGTACTTAAAGATTAATTAGTAATTTCGGGATATGATTAATAAATGATACTTAGAGGTTTTAATTTGTGAGTGTCCTAAATGCAATGATCTAAAAATCACTTATCGGCATTGTATCGGTTAAAAAAAACGATATATCGAAATATATCATATTTATTGGATTTGCTAATTTTCAATTAAATTTAATATAGCTATGAATTTTACTACAAACAAGTACCACATAAAAATGCACAAATAGTTTTAAATAATAAAAAGAAGTATCTAAATAAGGATTGAGGTAGACGGCACTGCTTTAGCTTCACATATAAAGTTGGAGGTTTCGCTTGATGTTTTTGTCTTCCCTGATTAAGGTTTCGGCGTTCGAATATGAATATGAAGTTTTTGCATTCTAAGAAAATGAAGTTTTTAACTGATTTGATGCGCAACTTGTCTCAATTCTAAGTTTAGATATTTTTCTTTCTTTGCAAAGTAAAACGCTAACATTATTTTTTGAAATAAAAAAAGTCTAATGTATTGGGTCAAAAATCGGGTTGACCTGATATATCGGATTTTTATCATAAAATTAGCGTTGACTGATAACTTGACAGGATATAGGGAATATCGTATCGTTTTCTTAATTTTTCTGATATTTCAGGAATATATCGAGATATTTAGAACATAGCCTAAATGATACTTCATCGTTTAGTTTATTGAGCGAATCTCAATTTTATCCCAACTATAGTCTATATTCCTTTTCGGGATGTACGCCATGAAAATCTAGAGAGAAAATAAGGAAATTGAGCTCATATATTTCTGTGCGTAATAAAAGTTAGTTACGGAATGAGAGCCTCAGCCTATATATACAAAGAGATGAAGGAATAAGATGAAGCCACGTGACCTTACTCTAACTAATGCTGCACTAAACAGATTATAGTTAATTAACCACAATTACAACCGAACATAGTGTTAATACCCGGAACTCATCAAACTGTTACATAAGAAGTTGTGTTGTGTGGGACAAAGACCTTTGGTGAAGACATCAGCAAGTTACTCCCGTGAAGAAACAAATTGGCCTTAACATGGGCACATCGCTACTGATAAAAAAGCGGCCGGCAACCCTTTAAGGCTTTAATTTCAACCCAGGTCCAGACGAAATCAAGTGGCACTTGCATAATGTTGGAGAATCCGTCATAGACATTTCCCAAATCGTAGCTTGCTGAAATCCTCATGGTCTGTTCTTCTTAATTCTAATCAGATCACGTTCATTGGTGAACGTGAACAAGAAGCCTGTCATCACGGGCCACCTCCAGCGGCATGAAATGAGTCGAAGACCATGGCTTTTGGCCTTTTGCGGTGTTCAGTCTTCCCACCACATAAAACCGAGGTGCAAGGAACCCATTCTCCGGACACCAGAGATTATATTCCATGCACCAGCTCCTCTTCTTTGCTAAGAGAAAGCTTCGATGCCCAGCGCGAAATATGGATGCCACAGAAGGCATAGATAGTACTACCAGAGTCCATTAGTCCATAGAGCTGGCCACTCAGCCACATGAACTCCAAATAACCCTAACCCTAGATGAAACCCCCTAGAGAGACAATGTATAGGAAGATCGAGAGCCGTTGCTTGAAGTTTAGTGTAGATTATATGTGTGAGTTTTATCTTAAAATAGGGCTTTCATTTTAGAATTTTATCTAATTTTCTTTATAATCATGCTCAGTCAGAATTGAAATATCGAGATGCATACAGCTATAGCCGGCTCTATATAAAGGAATGAATATTGCTAATTAATAATTGTAGTTGAAAGTTGGTGGAGGGGAAGAGGAACGCGTACGAACTATAAAAGATGAACAAAGTTGAAGAAGACAGCCTCATAATCCATTCCATTATGGCAAATTTAGTCCACTCATGCAAAAGAAATTATTTGAAGGGGGCCGTAGTCCACTGTCAGGGGCGAAGAAATAAGCTGAAGAGAAGAAATTAATAAAGGGGATTAAAACTTCAGCATCAGCACGAAGGGAAACGAAAGAGATTCGTGGGGTCGATCGTCCTACAGAACCCTACAGCGGAGTGCTACTCCCCAGCTTACTCACATGAGCTTAATATGGAGCTAAATGCTACGCCATTATATTCTTAGAAGGACAGTGATTGTTTGCCGGTACAGAAGAAAGCACTCACCCCTTGCGGATCCAGCCCTTACATGTCTTTTGAGTTAAAATATTTTATTATATATATTAGTGTTATTATATCAAATATATATATATATATAATAGGGTTTTTACACTACGCCAATTACACTTTTGGGCGACGACCATTGACGGGAAATGCTCAATTTCATCACCTCAAACACTTTGGGCGACGGAGAAATAAGATCGTCTCTAGAGGAAGACATTTCGTCGCTCAAAACACCCTGGAGCGACGGGATAATAAGTCTGTCGCTTAAGATTTAATACTTAAGTGACCAACATATTTTGTCGTCGTTTAACCCTCTGGAGCGACGAACATTGTTTTATTCCGTCGGTTAAATGTTTTTTCATATACTTAAGCAGTTGGCCTTAAAGACATACAAAAACTGGATCTCAAACTGGGAAATTAGTCTGCAGCTACGATTTTGAGGCCGATTTGGGGAAAAGCTTGAAGTTAGGTGTGTAAAACTTCTTCTTATATCTTCTCATTGTAGGTTAGTATGAACTATATCATTTCTTCATCTTCTTACCATGTATTGAGTTTATTGCACCATGAATTTGATGTTTTATAGTTTACTTTTAATTTATTTAATCATGCAATTGGAGGTTCATTGTATAGTTTAGTGTTAGAATCATTCAATTTAGAGCTTCAATTTGGTGTTCATTTTAGAGCTTTACTACGGATTTTAGAATTTTGTGTTAATTTTGTCCATTTGTGTTAGAATAGAGCTTGAATTAGGTGTTTTAGAGCTTGAATTTGGTGTTCATTTTAGAGATTCAATTTGATGTTTTAGAGTTTAGTGTTCATTTTGTCTATTTGTGTAAGAGTATAGCTTGAATTAGGTGTTCATTTTAGAGATTCAATTTGGTGTTTTAGAGTTTAGTGTTTACTTATATTAATGCATCATGTTTTAGAGCTTGAATTAGTATTTTATTCATCACTTAATGTATGTAGAATTTAGTGTTGCTTTTTGTTTTGTAGCTTTATGAGTAGAATTAAGTTATACATATAGATTAATTTAGTGCATAATAGTTTTTACATATAACATTAGTGCTTCATTCATCACTTAATATATATGCTTGTGTCTTGTGTGTTATCTTTAGTGTTGGATTTATTAATTGAATTTAGAGTTAAGTAGAGTTGATTTGTGTGTGATTGCAAAAATCCAATATATTGTTCATGAGTTTTTTATTTCAATTTATTTACTAAGTATGTGTTTATTATCCGGTTGAATATGTGTAAGAGTGAACTCTTACAAGAATTCACTGGTTGCTTTTAGCTTAGAATTCTCGTTCGAGAATCACTTGTACGGCATTTGATTCTTGAATTGTCCTATTTTTGGACAATTTGGGAGAACATGACTTTGTTGAGCGACCTTGCACTTCATGTGGTTTTGTTTTCGATTTTGGGTATTGATTTCGACAAGATCTCCTTGTACTGTTCCTCGAGTGGAAACTAGCTTTACATATCTGTGCACTTGCGGAACTGTAGGGAGATGTTGCCGAATTTTTCCCAAAACCGAAAGTGAAACCCATGAAGGCAAGAGGCTTAACAAAGGAAGTGTTCTCATGAATGAGATATGACCCTAACCGGAGGCATAAGGTGAAGAAGAAGAAGAATAAGAAGAACAATAAGAAGAATTATATTATATGCATGATTGTATTGTTTGCTATACTTAATGCATATTTACTATTTCAGTTGTGACAGATATTCCAGACAAGAGTTGGATGCAATACCATACAACTTGATACCAAATACCTTGACGGGATACTTCTCTTTGTGAACTGGGCCCGTAAAAATAATAATGGGAATGCCTATTACCTTTGCCCATGCAGAGATTGTTGTAACCAGAAACCGGTGACATAACACTACTTGTACGCACGCTTGTCTTGTAGAGGTGTGATGAGTACATATATTGTATAGACCCAACACAGTGAAGTTGCAAACGAAGTAAGCATGTGTGATCTCCGAAGACAATACATTCAGTAGAGAGCATTTTCTAGTGGTGATGTTGGTCCTTCCATGAACCCAACTATAGACATTCTATGTGATGGTTTCGCGTATTACGCCGGATATGATTCTTATGCAGTAGATGATCCGACTATCGATGGTGGCTCTACGTTCAATGATGTTGTATATGATGATTATGAAAAGTATGACAAGTTTTTATAAGAAGCCCAGACCCCATTGTATGATGGCAGTACCGAGACAGTTTTGAGTGTTGTCTTAAAAGCAATGCAATTGAAAGTGGAAAATGGATTGTCCGACAAAAGTATCACCGACATATGTACTTATATCAATGACTTGCTTCCTCCTTGACACATTTTCCCCTTAGTATGAAAAGGATTAAAAGGATCTTGGAAGATATTGGTTAGGGTTATGAAACAATTGATGCATGTGAGTATAATTGTGTATTGTTGTACAAAGATAACAAAAGTCTTGATTATTGTATCAAATGCCTAACTTCAAGTTGGATGCCACATGAAGAAGGTAGGAAGAACAATAAAATTGCTCGAAAAGTGATCCGTTACTTCCCTTTGACCAAAAGGCTGAAACGCCTGTTCATGGCGCTGCACACTGCAAAGGCTATGAGGTGGCATGGAGAGAGGTGTATATATGATGACTCTCTCAAACACCCGGTAGATGGGGAGGCATGGCGACATTTTGAAAAATCATTTCCTGGTTTTTCCCACAACATTAGAAATGTGCGTCTTGGACTTACAACAGACGGTTTCAATTCTTTTGGAACAATGGGAACCTTGCATAGCAGGTGGCCTGTTGTTGTGATGCCGTATAATTTGCCTCCATCAATATGTATGAAGAAGGAATTTAATATGCTGACTTTGTTGCTTCCAGGTCCGAAATCTCCAGAAAAATGTCTTAGTGTGTTTATGGAGCCATTGATCGCTGATCTCATACAATTATTCACGCATGGAGTCCGTACTTTTGATCGGCATGGTGAATCTACTTTCATGATGAGAGCAACAATGTTGTGGACAATCAGTGACTTTCCAGATTTAGGAATGTTGGCAGGCTCATGTACCCATGGGTATATGGCGTGTCCTATTTGTTTGGATGATGTTTGCTCAGAACACATATGTGGGAGGATGGTATATGAGGGTCACCATAGATGGCTACCCGAAGATCACCATTGGCGATCCGCTGGCCACAAATTTAATGGGACCAGTGAGTTTAGGCTAAGACCCCCTACTCTTTCTGGAGAGGAAATTTGGGCAAAAATAAACTCTCATGATTACTTTGTGCTTAGCTCGCACGAGGACTTTAAGGTTCCTTATAATCAAAGAAATAGAATATGTTGGACTCACATCTGCGAGTTTTGGAGGTTGCCTTATTGGAGATTTATTATAGTGAGATACTGCCTAGATGTCATGCACATTGAGAAGAAAGTGTGGGACACTATCATTGAACCCATTCTAGGTATTGAAGGAAAGTCAAAGGACGGTCCAAAAGTGAGAGCTGCTCTGAAAAAAGAGGGGTACGAAGAAGTCAGTGGGAAAGAATCAGTGGAGAACTTCCTCCTGTATCATTCGCCGTCAGGCCGAAACACAGAGTTGAGATATTTGAATGGTTTCGTGATGTTAAGTATCCTCACAGTTATGTAGGAAGTTTGAGGAATAAAATCAATCTCCATGAGAAGAAGTTTCATGGTCTAAAGACCCATGACTGCCATGTAATGCTCCAACGTCTTCTTCCAGTGGTTATACGACCGTTCTTACCTGAAACGTTGTCAGGCCTTTTGTAGCATTGTCAAGATGGTTTTAAAAATTATGTGCTAGAGAGTTGAAAAAGGAGGAAATCCGACATATAAAAGATGAGACAGTCATTATTCTCTGTCAATTTGAGATGAATTTTCCTCCTCATTTCTTTACCATCATGGTTCACCTTCCCGAACAAGTGTTGCTAACTCGTCCTATACATTTTAACTAGATGTTCCCCATGGAAAGGTACGAAATTATTTTTTTCATTAATAATAGACATATAAGGCGTTTTAATTTCCTCAGAATTGGCCTCTGTATATTTCATTTTACATGCAACTGGGGGACTATAAAAAATCAGTGAACAATATGCGTTATCTAAAAGGTTGTATCTCTGAGCGATACATTGCACAAGAGTGTGTGACCTATTGTAGTTTATACATGCGTAATGTGGGATATCCAGAAGATGCAAACATCCCGAATACACCACGTTTCAATCTTTATGTTGTTTCTGAACTCGTGCGGCTGAATAAGCTTATAAGTCATAAAGGGATGGGGGAACAAGATATTGATGTGGCTCACTGGACTATTTTAGAAGAATGTGAAGGCGTATCTTACTATATCGACAAACATAAAGTCCAGTATGAGAAACTTTATCCATTGAAGAGCGAGGCCGATTGTAAAAAGCATTTTCAGCCGTATTTCCTTAGATGAGTATGCATAAAAGCTTATTCCTCTTAACATAACTTAACTAGTACAATCCAACTTGCACTAATGTTTTCTAGGATTCCATCTTACAGATCGATGATCTTAGACGAAAGAAAGACTTGTCCTACGATCCGGAGGTGCTCAAATTGGTTTAAAGACCACAAGCACACTGTCTTTATGCAGCGTGTTATGTGAATGGCATCAAGTTCGTATCATGGCGAAAAGATCAATACTTGAAGATCCAAAACAGTGGGGTGATGTATGAGACACTTAATGGTAAGTTATATGGGATTGTTAAATACGTTGTCGAACTACTGTATACAAACTGCATGTCGGTTGTCTTGTTCAAGTGTAAATGGTTCAACACTGACCCTAACGAGGATGGGAGCACTAAGCTGGATCATGGTTTTTTATCAGTAGATACATCCACTAGTTGGTATGAGGATTTGAATTGGAAGAGTGCAAGGCAGCATTTGAAACGCGTTTAGCGCTCTTGGAGCCAGCTTTGCTGGCTACACAAGCGCAGCGTCCGGTAGGTAGTAGTTCATAGGTTCTAGGCTGTTGTGTTTAAGGTGTTAAGGGATTTTGGTAGCAAACCACTTGGGTACGGTTGTTATTTTGTGGAAGTACATATTTTGCATAGTTGCTATTTGTGCATTGAACAAATGTGTTGAAATTTATGGAATGGTTCTACTTTCTTGTGAAATGGCATTTTCTTTGGTTATGTGTGAACTGCATGTTTGGTCAATTGGTTGTGTGAAATAGGCAGGTTTATGTGGAATGAATACTGGGCACACAAAAATTGATTCTTATTTTTATTTTCCTAAATGGACTTTAAGCGACGGAGATGTTGTTCATCATCGCTACAATCCTAAGCGACGACAGTAAATGTTTGTCGTCTAACATTCTACCGACGCAAAGTCGTCGCCTAAACAAGGAAAAAATCTCATGGCCTACCAATTTGGCGACATAAAATGTCGTCACCTAAGGTAGATATGTTCGTCGAGAGATGTACTATGCGACGAACACTAATGTCGTCGCCTCTGTCTGGATAAAGCGACGAACTTTGATCTTGTCGTCGCTTAGGACATGGAGGAACGAATTTTAAGCGACGAACATGTCGTCGCTTGAGGACTATAGCGACGTTATATCTACTTTATGCGACGGGCAGTATCCGTCACTTAAACGTATTGTGGGCGTAGTGTTGGTATGTATTTACACCACAAGCTAGATGGTCTTCTCTTCTTAAATGATCAAAATTTCCTTTGTACATCGAATCTAAAATTACATGAATGAGTTACTTGAGAGTTTCAATCTAATAATCAATTTGGGGGTCATCTACAATATCTTGCGTTTGAACCAAAATTATAATTTTATTGAACTAAATTTACAACATTGAAAATCAAGTTACATCGTGTATTTTTTATATTTACAAATAACTAAACAAATTTACTATATTGACAACTATTTGTTCATAATATTGTAAAATGTTATGGGTGAAGTAATTACAACTAATAGAACTAGATTACCCAAATCATTAGTCTAGTTACCACAATGACAATAAATTTGTTGTGATATCAATAAATAAGAGTATCACATACATGGAGGTACCCAAGAAAATTCCATCAATTTGGGAAAAATTTTGTTGGGTATATTAATTTGTCTTTAATTTTCAAAATATTTCTTTTACTTTCATTGACGTCCACTTTTATTTTTAAAGACTCATTGATGTCTAAAGTTTGCATGGTTATACATTTGCATTGACAAATATTTTTTTTGGCTTTCGGCCAAAGGTCAAACTTGAAGCTCATCCTGTGGATGCATCTATATGGCCAATGCATCGTCCATTTAGTCGGCAGGAGAGAGAGAGAGAGAGAGAGAGAGAGAGAGAGAGAGAGAGAGAGAGAGAGAGAGAGAGAGAGAGAGAGAGAGAGAGCTTTTATACCTCAGTTGTAACAGATATAACAAAAACAACCACCACAGACATTCGGTGATCACTCTCTTCAAACATTTTTGTGACATGTCTTTGCTGAGCACGACCACTACCTCATATATGTATTCCCTTTATTCAAAGCTCGAACATGTTCGATCAAGTACGTATGTAGTAGCTTAACCTTGAGATGTATAAGTACGCATACAACTATACAGGCCGATGTGCATATCTTTAAGAAAGTTACACTTTAATTAGCTGATGTAAAGAAGAAAGAAAACGTTTAATAGAAGGAAACATCTTTAGAATGTACAACAACAACACATATGAAGAGTGCAACAACAACACATATGAAAACAAATAAGATGTTAAATGATGTTATACTAACTCTCAGTTGACATATATATATGGAAAAAAAAAGTATTACATGGGAGGTTATATGTCGTCTTATATCAAATCTCATGACATATATATGGAAAAAAAAGTTACATGAGAGGTTATGTATCGCCTTATATCAATTCATGCGACTAATATTTGTTCAGAAGAATTACAATGACTTTTATATGTCACTAGAAGACCCAATTAAACAGCCAAAATAAGGTTTCAGGCAACATATGCCCATATGTCGTCTCATATTGAAAATTCAAATATGTCGCCTAGTAGTTTGTCGTCATTATAGCTATCAAACGACATTATTAATCTGTTGCTGGAAAGCATATCAAGCGACATAAGACCTTTTTCATATGTCGCCTGATATACTTTTCAGTGACACATTATATGTCGCCTGATATACTTTTCAGTGACACATTATATGTCGCCTGATAACTATAACGGCGACAAACTACTAGGAAATATATTTGAATTTTCTCTAGTAACACAACACATATGTCGATTGAAGACATAATTGGCAACATATACCCTTATGTCGCCTCATATTGAAAATTCAAATAGGTCGCCTAGTACTATATCATTGTTATAGCTATCAAGCGATATATAATATTTGTCGCTGGAAAGCATATCGAGCGACATAAGACTTTTTTTTTCATATGTCGCCCGATATACTTTCTAGTTACACATTATATGTCGCCTAATAGCTATAACGGTGACAGACTACTAGGTGATATATTTAATTTCTCCAGTGATACAACACATGTTGCTTGAATGCATAATTGGCCTAGTGGAAGTCGACAACCTAGTGAACCCTCAAAATTCTCAGAACCCAACATCTCTACATGTATGCAAAACCAGATGCTTAATTGAAGTCGCAAAACTAGATGCTCGATTAGATTTTTTTTTTTAATGTCGGGGTTGAGCTTTCCAAGGCAAGAGAGGAATAAAGGAAGAGGTGTAGATGATGAGGCCTGAAGAATCAAATAGGATTTTGAGGAAAGGGAAGAGAGGTCTGAGTTTTGAGTTTTTTGGTTTGAGTTTTATTTTTTTAGGAAAGTGGAGAGATGACCAGTCGTATATGTTTAATTTTGTTCTAACTAAGGGCATTAGGTTTTGTTTGGGACCATTCAATGGCGTTTTCAAACGCCATGGTCATCAAAATTATTTACGGCGTTTACAAACGCCATGAGGTGATTTGATTGCATTTTTGAAACGCCATTAACTTTCTAATTATATTATGGTGTTTGGGGAACGCCGTCTCCAATTCACATACAGTTAGGTTGAAATAAACAACGCCGTTTTTTAAAAACGCCCTTAAATAGTACTTTTATTGGCGTTTTTTTTTTGTTGCAAAATGTCATCCTTCAAATGTCAATAAAGACCATATGTGTAGTAGTGTACCATGCATGATTGCCCTCGTCTTGCAACTCTCATTCTCTCATTATTATGCTGTGACATTTGAACTCATTGAGAAAAATATGTATGAATTCTTTCATAAGAGACTACCTACATATAACAAAGATAAGAAACTGCATATTTGTGTTAGAATTGACATGAAATGCATGTTCATGTTAGCAACATAAAATAAAGATTATTAAAAAAGACAAATTTGATTAGTCCTAACTACTTTTTCAGGAGTTGTTTTTTCTTTTTCAACTAGAAGACAAAAAAATGAAGCTAACCAAACGAATAAAAATAAATTTATAGAAGTAAAACCTATAAAGAATGTTGAAATAATTCATTTGGAGACGCACCATGATATAATTTGAAGTTTATTCGGTGCTAGAAAGTTTTTTGCAAGAGGATGTTGCTTATTTAGTGAGATTCCATCTTTATTTTAATAATGAAAGTTAGATCTGACTGAAACGCACTCTTGTCATCTCAATTTCTGATAGGTATAATGTATCTCAAAAGCATATTAATTGTGTCATATCACCAATTTTAATTACAGCTAAAAAAATGGACAGATCTCAATATCTATCATTGAAGAGTAATGCTAATTGAAAGGTGCATGATAATACATTGATAAGTGCGTGATCTCAAAAACCTTTCTGGCTTTCTATACCAATATTTGTTCACAAGAAGTGATGTTCTTAGCTCCGGAGTTGGTGTGAAATGACAACCATGATAATGGAAGTTACATAAAGTTGTTGATAGCGAGAGGAAATATGTTGTCGTGAAATTTAAGTATAGTTGATAGCATGTGAATGATACCGACACAGTTTCTCACAGACAGAAATTAGAATTATTTTCTTTCTCGTTTAGGACGGTAAGAAAAGAGATATGATGGGAATAAGAGAGTTAACATGGGTATAGTTTAGAACTTTAGATATGATCAAGGAAGAGGAACAAGCAAAAAAGTATAGTGGTGCAGCTTTTAATGATAAAGCACCTCCATCTTCGGTGTTGGAAACATGTAGATAGAACTACTGGCAAGAAGACATATTTAAGGCTAGGACCCCTCCAGTCCAGAGTATTGTAGCTCGATCATGCATGCTTCTAGCTAGGTAAGTAGGTAGCCTGCTCACTGAAGATTCCTTTCAGATCCAATCCATAACGTCTTGACGAACCTTGTTTATTAACGGGAGATCGAGAAATATTTAAGTACGTATATACTGTAAGAGGGATACCGGCCCATAGATTTATATATGACCGTGGTTCCCTTCTCTAGATCGATCAAAAGAGCCTAGCTTCAAATAAGACGAGATATATCCAGCAGCAATGGCAGATGCATGTGGCAGGCTGTCTGGGCTCAAGTCTGTAGTAACTCTAGTTTGGTTGGCAATTTGTTAATTTTGTTTCATTCCTTCTCTTCCAGGGTTCGAATCCCGTATCAATCAGTTTTTGATTTGTTTATTTCCCATATTCCTTTAAGCTTTTGACACTCCTTATCTTTCATTTATTTTTTTGGTTAAGTTTTCCCTTTTCATATAATTTATTTCTTCAGCTTTCTTCTTTGGATAATATAATTTGAAAGATTGTTGTTGCCAATTTTTCACTTTTCTATTAGAAATTCATTAAAATTCGATTTTCCCCCATATAATTCTTCACTTTGTTAGTGTCATAATGAAATTTTCTTTCATGAGTATTAAGAATTTTTTCTTAAAAAGTAATACATTTCTACCTAGCCTAGACGAACTTCGGATTTTAGATTTGCCACTGTCCAGCAGGATTCTCATGCCATCTGGTCCAAGGTGGAACTCTCTAGCTATCAAATGGAAAACATTCCAAAAATGTAGAATCGAAAGTGAAGGATTCATAATACTAGTTCTATCCAAAGTTTAAAATATCGGTATTGGTAATATATCGTTTTTAAGGGATATATCAGAGATTTTAGAAAAAAAATATCATTCTTGTTCCATTTTTTTATTTATTATTTAATTACATACAAATAAATACAATTATTAACTTTATCTGATACCAGAAAGAAACTCTTGGTGCTTGAAAAGACGCACGTTGGTTAACAAAACTACAATACTATGCCCAAGACATACGAGCCATATAATACAAATTATAATGTAACATGATAGTCATATATCTCTTTCGAGCTACCAATAATTTCTCCGAGAATGAGATAGCAAGGATGAATACAACTCGATGATTGATCGTATACTTCTTCAAACTGACCATAATCATAAATATGATAACCAGATTGATAGTTAATTTCATGAAATTTTGGGTATCCTCTTATGACATTCATGAGACTACTTTGTAACCCTTTATTTTGAATTCTCTCAAATTCAAGGAGAGCACTTGTCACTGATATGGTTTGACTCTTAAGAGTTAAGACTTAAACTTTCACTCCTCATCCAGATATCTTTTATTAAAAATTAACCGATTGAGGAACTATATTCTAGTCTTCTTTTTAATATCGCTCCAGGCTCGACATGATTAATTAATAAACAACTCATCTCCGGGAGTCCAGACATCCTCAAGTTGAGATAAAAAAAAATTCAGCCCCAAAATGTCGAAGATATATCGGATATATCGTAAGTATCGTATATATTTTATGTTATCGGAGAAATATCGCAGATACGAAAAAAAAAAAAGATATTTACCCCTAAGATATATCGTTTTTTTTTTTGAAAAAAGAAGAAGAAGATATTAGAGGATAAATCGGAATATCGGGGAGATTTTGAACCTTGTTCGTAACAATGAAATAAATTAACTAATTATGAAGGAATATTTTGAAAGGAACATTTTATGCAGTTCATGAAGAATCAGAAACTCCCAACTGGGCATCAAACTTTCAGCAACATCGTTCGGTTTCAGCTTTTCTTTCCTCTTTTGGAGTTCACAACAAGTATTATGTGGGTGTGTGTTTCTAACAGAGAGAGAACAACTTTTACACCATTCAGTTTCAAATTTTACAGCAAAGGTCTGAAAGCTCCCATATACTTTTTCCAGTTTTCCTCATCAAAAATCGTTCTCAAAGAAAATAAAAAGGGTGTGAATGTATGTTTGGGATAAGATACATAGTTGGGTCCATTGAGACCATTGAAGAAAGAAAGGAGGAAACAAAATCCTTTCACAATTTTCAATCTCTCTATTTACCAGTCAAGTTATTTGTTTTCCCCAAGTTTCAAAATATCGGTATTGGTAAATATATCATTTAAAAAATATCGGATATATTGGAGATATATCGTGGATATTGGAAAAAGAAATATATCGTCTTGTTCCGAATTTTTTTAATTTATTTACTATTGAGTTACATACAAATAGATACAATTATTAATTTTATTTGAGTACCATAAAGAACTCTATGTGCTTGAAAAAACTCACGTTGGTTAACAAAACTACAATATTCTGCCCAAAACATACGAGTCATATAGTACAAATTATAATAGTTAACATGTCATATATCTCTTTCAAGCTGCCGACAATTTCTCTGAGAATGAGATAGTAAAGATGAATACAACTCGATGATTGATCATATATTTCTCCAAACTGATAATAATTATAAATAGGATAACTAGATTGATAGTTAATTTCATGAAATTTTGGATATCCTCTTATGACATTTATGAGACTACTCTATGACTATTTATTTTTGATTCCCTCAAGGTCAAGAATAGTACTTGTCACTGATATGACTTGACTATTAAAAGTTAAGACTTGAACATTCACTCTTCATCCAGATATCTTTTATGAAAAATTAGTCGATTGAGGAACTACTCTTCTGGTCTTCTTTTTGATATCCCTCGAGGTTTAACGTGATTAATTAATAAAAAACTCATTTTCGGGAGTCCGAAATATCCTCAAGTTGAGATAAAACAATTTAAGTGAAATTTTTCAGATATTTTTCCAAAATATCGAATATATAATAAATATCGGAGATATTTTATGTTATTAGATAAATATTACAGATACGGAAAAAAAATTATTTGCCCCTAAAATACGTTTTAAAAAAATAAAATGCGGAAAAAAAATATTTACCTATAAAATATATATATTTTTAAAAAATATTAAAATATAATATCGGGAGATTTTTGTAACACCGAAATCAGTGGTTTTACACATGGCCATATGGGTTAATAAGAAAACCTAGGGTTATCGATCAGGTTCTGGCTTTTAGGTTTGCTTTAAGAACAATGATGATCAATCTTTTCAAACTGAAAAATATAAAGGTTTGCAATCTTCGTACTCTGAGCATATAAAGGAAGCCCCCCGCAAAGACGATTAATTTCCTGATATCTGTTTCTGTCTTTGTAGGAATAGAGATCGATCGATGTGATGATATTCACAGGAAGCCAATCAAATAATATATAGATATATAAAACTGATGGAAGTAGAAAGAAACAAAAAAGTACTTAGTATAATGGGTAGATCACTGTTCCTCCTCCGACAAGGTGCATGCGTTCATGTCAATCCATATATAAAACCATAATTATTGTGGAGGTACTTAAACAAGGGCACGAGGATGATGCGTCAGAAAAAGAAAGGAATGATCAACAAAGACAAAAACCAAATATCAAACATTTGAAAATGGAATCTTTGCAATTTCACCACTTTGTGTTTCGACAGTTTATGGCATTAATGCCAGAGCTCAGAGGAGCACTCCCGCCCATTTTAATTGATCCGTGTTGTCTTGGATATAAATGGATGAGACTGGAGAGAGAGTCTCTTAACTCGATCTCTAATTGGTATTTTGAATTATCTGGTAGAGATTATCAATTTCAACGTACAGTACATACCATCTTTGCATCTTGTGATCGAACTTCTTAATCAGTCCTCTTCTTCTAGTCGTTATTCTTTGATCATTTTGAGTACAGTTAGGGTTTTCTTTCTAGGGTTTAAAGAAGAATGCATGCATGATAAATTAATGGTCTGGTTTAGGTAGTGATAATCTTCGTTTACACATTAGTTAGAACACCCTAACAATCACTCGATCAACAAAAGAGTTGCACGTATTGGGTACTGGGATAATCTTTGGTCAAATTTGAAGAAACTTATTTTGTCTGGGTCAGATATGCAAAGCTGCTGCGTACAAAATGTTGCAGTATAGCATTACATAATTTCACTAGTTTTGTCCCCTCTCCTTGCAATCATTCGAGGTTCACACAAAGATGAACTGAGTTTCTGTACCTGTAGTACTGTAATTTATGTCACATAAGCGTGTGCATTGTACCCAATTTAAGTACAGTTTTAGCATATATACACAATACTGTAGGATGTGCAATATGAAGTTTGATTAAATAGCCAGAATATCATCAAACAGATCATTTGAGTTGAAATTTGAGCTGGCCATTCCTTAAATTTTAGCCATTTAGACCTTAATCCAAGTTCACATAGATTGCATTGTCTTGATTACCAAGATATAACTTCCTTTTTAGATATACTGTTTACTCAAATAAGAGCTTAGTCATAAATTATTCTGCAGTTAATTGGATAGAATAGTATTTTAGGCAGAATAATGTCGACTGAGATCGTATTTTCATTAGAAAATGGAAAAGAAAAGAACCTTTTGACACCAAATAATTTAGTAGGCAGCGAGTGAGAGAGTGAGCTGTAGTCTTTTGTTGCGAGATGAGGAAAATTGAGTATTTTGTGACGAATCAACTAATTAGAAACTGTTAAACATGCATCCATTTTGCCTTATGTATGTAATGATTACTAATTCAGGGATTAGAATTAATCCTTAGAAGTGCATGTTGGCGGGGGGAAGGCATCTATCTGCTTTCTTTCCTCTAGGGACCCATTCGAATGGTCAGACGTCTAATTGATGGCAACTTGGAATTTACTTGTAATGTGAGCTCAAACAATCACATTAGGTTTAGTGATGAAATTTCATTACATGGGCACCTAGTCTGAGATAAAAAAAAATCTTTGTTTTCACTTCTAAAGAACGAGTTCTGAGTCTCGCCGTCTCGGAGTGATTTAGTTATATGGGTTCAAATACTCAAACGACTGACAAATAAACGACTAAATTGTGATGCATAGTTGCTTACAAGAATGCTTCAAGGATCTCATAGAATGTGATTAAGAGTAGCTAGCATATTGAAAAATAACAACTGCCTGTCTTCTACATAACACATATTTTTCAATATTAGAGAGAGCCCTAAGCCATGATATTAAGTAGCTATGATGGCAGACGTCTAATTGATGGCAACTTGGAATTTACTTGTAATGTGAGCTCAAACAATCACATTAGGTTTAGTGATGAAATTTCATTACATGCGCGCCTAGCCTGAGATAAAAGAACAAGATCTTCGTTTTCACTTCTAAAGAACGAGTTCTGAGTCTCGCCGTCTCGGAGTGACTTAGTTATATGGGTTCAAATACTCAAACGACTGACAAATAAACGACTAAATTGTGATGCATAGTTGCTTACAAGAATGCTTCAAGGATCTCATAGAATGTGATTAAGAGTAGCTAGCATATTGAAAAATAACAACTGCCTGTCTTCTACATAACACATATTTTTCAATATTAGAGAGAGCCCTGAGCCATGATATTAAGTAGCTATGATGGCAGACGTCTAATTGATGGCAACTTGGAATTTACTTGTAATGTGAGCTCAAACAATCACATTAGGTTTAGTGATGAAATTTCATTACATGCGCGCCTAGCCTGAGATAAAAGAACAAGATCTTCGTTTTCATTTCTAAAGAACGAGTTCTGAGTCTCGCCGTCTCGGAGTGATTTAGTTATATGGGTTCAAATACTCAAACGACTAAATTGTGATGCATAGTTGCTTACAAGAATGCTTCAAGGATCTCAAAGAATGTGATTAAGAGTAGCTAGCATATTGAAAAATAACAACTGCCTGTCTTCTACATAACACATATTTTTCAATATTAGAGAGAGCCCTGAGCCATGATATTAAGTAGCTAGTTAGCAAACTATACAGTACGCACGTACAGTACAGTTCCTAAAATTTTCATCATTCCTACTTTAAATGAATAATTTTGTTATTATAGTACCGGAACCATGCACTGAATCCATCAATGGTAGAACCGTAGAAGAAAGTCCAATTTAACTTTGAGATCAAAGTGGCAAAGAATTATGAAGATAAACCGACATGCCCCAAAAAGTTTTGAACTAATTACAACAAGAGTTCTAAACAGGCTGTAATTAGTTCATCATTTGTTATTAATTCATATATTTAATTACACTCTAGGGTTTCTGTGCTCTTTCTGGTTTTAGGTTCTTTGACAGGGACATCTTAAGGCAACGGGAACATTACAGTGTCGTAATTGAAGATCTCGTTCTTCATCGACTTTTCCACTGAATAAGTCAAATCAAAATGATTATACATATAGTACATAACAAAAGAGTACAGAATAACATTGGTGGTTCAAGTTGAAAAAAGCTTGTTCCCTTAATTAAAGTCTCCAGTTTAAGATTTGTGAATGAGGCAATCAGTGTTAGCAGAGCATCTGTGTCATAATTCGGCAGTCCGACACGGCTCGAAGGTATAGTCATCTCCCAAGGAGCGATGTATTTTTCGGGAAACCAAAACAAAAGGAGTCTAGAGTCCCCAAGCGTAGTACTGATTACTGAAAACTTTCTTATATATCATAGGAGTCCCATGTCTATCACAAGATCTTAATGTATAGAAGATTTAGCGATGATAAGTTGGATACTGTGTGAATAGCTTCGTGTATTTAGGGTTTTAGATATGGCAGTGCTGCGTAAACATGCGTATTCGCGTTTGTACTTTGGTTCGATTTCTGCAGGAGTAGTTCAGGTCGGTTCAACCACTAAATTAGGTTTTGAGGTCTATGCTGGTTTTTACTGACGGTTTCTAAATTAGGTGTTTAGGACAAAAAAAAAATGGTTTCTGGTGAAGTGACATTGTAGTTAGTGAATCTCTGCTGTCTGGTACTATAATTACGTGTCTTGAAAAACATCACAGAGATAGAGTACATGGCGGACTATTACTATATATGTACGGGTATGCCTATACTATAGTTTTGCATAATTGTAAGTAATGACTGTGATGTACATGTTGGTAATATATACTACTATGTGCTACGAAAATTTACTCTCCGTTTTCATAATTATTTGTAAGGTTTCAGGTCGGGAAGGCATGGAAGAAGAAAGATCATCCCCCTAGTGGTCGTAATAAGGCCAAGCCTCTTGTTGGCCGGGCTTCAGGGAGCTTTAGCGATGCGGATCCTCACCATCGGAGCTAGGTGATTCCTTGATTGGCAGCTCTCAAGTGGTGCCTCTGTTAAGTTAAAGACGTACTCGAATCTGTTGCGGTCCTTCATCAGCAACTTTAAGGATGTCACCCTTAGATCTTTTTTTGGTATTATTACGTTTTAGTAGCATGCATGTCAGTTTACTTAAGCATTGCATATTATCATTGCATATCTTGGTTCTAGAATAATTAGAGCCAAAACGCCCCTCTTTGAAAAAAGAAGTTGAAGTTTTTATGCATATAGATGATTTGATGTTAACTGGTTTAATACTGAATAATAAAAAAAGAAGAAGCATATAGAAAGAAAATGTATATGTCCAAAACTATATTGTACGTGCATTAATTATCAATTTGTTATATATCTTTTCAACTACTAAAGGTGTTTAAGCATTTCACACTTAAATTACATTTTGTTAAAAATCAAAGAAATGATAAAGGATATTCTTACCCCAAACCATAAAAAAAAAACAATTTCGTGTTCTTATCAAACTCAAAGCTCTACAGAAAATGAGATACTTGGTATATTGTCTACGACAATCTTGATATACATGATTACTAAGAATGTTTGTTCACGCCTTCATGGGATGATTACATGATGACTTCCTTGATTAACGCTTAAATAATTTATAGATGTACCATCCATATAAAAGAAAAGGACAAATACTTTTGTATGCTTATAGAGGGAAACGTACCGTTCATGCTGATGGCTCTAATAGAAAAAAAAAATTAGAAGGAAAGAAGCAGCATACATAGAATGAAGAAAAAAATGAAAACAGAAAGCAACTTATATGAATTTTGGCCCCCATGGCAGGTCTTCTCACTGGGTCCCTATACCACAATGTGAGAAGAAGATCTCCATCTTCTTCCAAATCCCTCAATCCATCTCTTTTTAATTTTGCCTCCTCCTAGCCTATTCTTTTCACCTCCCTCAGCCCCTCCATTATTTGTTAGCTAGCTTTGCTTTATTTAGCAAAAGAAAATATCAAGCTAGTTCATCAGATATTCAGATTCTCCACTGATCCATCAATCCACCATCGATCGATCCATCACTGTGAGATGTCTCTCGACAGAGGTAAGGAATTCTCAGGTGCAGAAGGATCGTCGTCGGGGTACTCGAGTCCGAGTCCCACCGATCATCATGACCATCAGCAGCAGCCTGCGACGCCCAGCAGGTATGAGTCGCAGAAGAGGAGAGACTGGAACACTTTCGGGCAGTACTTGAAGAACCAGAGACCTCCAGTCCCTCTCTCCCAGTGCAATTACAGCCACGTCCTGGAGTTCCTCAGGTACCTCGATCAGTTCGGGAAGACCAAAGTCCATCTCCAAGGTTGTATGTTTTACGGCCAGCCAGAGCCACCTGCGCCTTGTACATGTCCTCTCCGGCAGGCTTGGGGAAGCCTGGATGCACTCATAGGGAGGCTGAGGGCTGCTTATGAGGAGAACGGCGGGTCCCCTGAGAGCAACCCTTTTGCTAGCGGTGCAATCAGGGTTTACTTGAGGGAGGTCAGGGAGTGTCAGGCCAAGGCTAGAGGGATTCCTTACAAGAAGAAGAAGAAGAAGCCGACGGCAACAACTCCGAACAGCGGCAGCAGCAGCAGAGGAGGAGGACCTGGAAATAGTGATCGTGATTCTTCAACAAGTTCTATCATGCACTTCTCTTGATCGATGCAGGACCCTTAATTTTCAGAAAGTTGGTAATTCTTCATTACATATCACTAATTGCCTTAGTTTTCTTTCATCATGATGCTACTACTGCTTGGTCAATGGGGACTTAATTCTACTGTTGGTGTCATTTCGTGGATTGAGTTCTGGGTTGTTGTGTGTAGTTAATGAATCTGTCTGAAACACATTAGTTATTCCTCACAATTTTGGGTGGTAAAAATCGATATCAATTAATAAAACAACCCCAATTTTATAGCTACTACGTACAGCTCGTTGTTTCTGTCATTTTATAGACAAGAAATTCAAAGCCCTAAAAACTAATTTCATGGGTAGAATTCTAAGTTGCTGATGATCGATCAGCAGCTCTTGTTCAGGAAATCATCATATCAGAACCAATTAATGAACTCTGCATATATTTCACACAAGCATGCACAGTGACGATGTGAAACCCCACTGTGATTGTCCCACGTTAAAATTAAAAATTGTTATTTCTTGTTATTTTGGCTCTTTTAAGATTCTGCAGATTTTGTTGTGCCCCAACGAATATTGATCATCAAAAAAAAAAAACGAATATTGGTCAAGTCAAGTGAGATATCATCAGAAACTTTCTAATTATGTCAGGGTCTATATATATATATATATATATATATATATATTACATTATACATATTATTTCAAACGGATCGACTAAATGATTGGAAATTTCATTCATGATTAAGGTTTCCACAGATCTTCAGGATCATTAATTATGAACCATAAATTTTTATACCAACTTTCTGTTTATGCTTTAACATTATATGGGCAGCCCATTATATGAAAGACCTATCTCTCATTTTTGAATCCAAGAAAATAAGGTCATGATTGAAATTATTTGCTCCAAATCGTTCTGATGACCAAAGCCACCCTAATTTGGTTCTTCCTTGTACCAAATTCAGCAGTTTATCTACACGCAATGTGAACTGTTTAGAAATAGTTTGCATCAGTGTATGTTTATATTTACCTATTTTGGCAATTTGCCATCTGTACGTGCGTGCTACAAGATATATTTTGTGGGGCACCAAATTATTCCATATTTCATGGTCACAAGAACATTGCTCAATTATCTAGTACTAAATATATATTTCGGTTGCTTTTCTTTTGTTTGCCGTGTCTTCTACTGAAAATTTGTCTGAGCTAGTTTGCATTGGGTATAGATTTATGGACTTCACTGGTGTATTCGTGCTGATCTCCCTAGCTAATTAAACCCTATTCTCTCACATGTAGAATCAAATTAATTTTCTCATAATATTGATTAACATCTAATTTTGTATTCGGGGTTTATGAATAATTTGCATGTGTTTGTTTCTTACCTAAAATAGTTTTTTAAGGCGAAAAATGGCATGTTTTGCATATCGTAAACCTAAGTTTTCGAGTAGACTAAATACTGAAACATGGAATCCACATTTATAAATCTATGTACGTTTTCACTAGAGCCATAAATAATCAAAATCAGAAAAAAGATAAATGTGTTCAACGTTTCCAGTAGATAAGAGTATAAGACAAAGTTCGACTAGGGTTTGGTTGTGTTCAGGGGCGGAACCACTTGGTAGGCTGGTAGGGCTATAGCCCAGCCGAAAATTGTGCTAAAATATTACCAAGTATATGTTATGTTCTTATTAAGGTTTGAGTTGGTGGAGTTGGCTAAAGGCTAAGTTTAATTACCCTTAGATTGGGTTGGTTGTGGGTTCGATTCCCACCTTTTTTTTTTTTTCATCCATGATTTTTTTCTCCTCCATCCCAATTCTTTCATTTTTCAATCTTTTTTTTTATCCCTAATTTTTTCTTCTCTTTTCCAATTCTTTAATTTTTCAATTTTTTTCTGTATTCTTTTACTTTACATTTATGTCTACTATTTTTTTATTAGTAAATCTATATTTATTTCTATTCTCTTCTCTTTTTATTTTTCTCTTTTTTCATCCCTGTTTTTTTTCTCCTCCTTCCCAATTTTTTCATTTTTCATTTTTTCTCTATTCTTTTACTTTACAGTTTTGTCTATGATTTTCTATTAATAAATCTATATTTATTTCTATTATCTCCTCAATTTTCTCACTATTTTTCTTTAGTCACAACATGTTCATTACAAATTCTTTAAATATTTAATTTTCTATCACAATTTTTTTTATGCCTTAAACCAGCCCTACCCATTCTCCATTCCTAATTCCGCCCCTCATTGTGTTGCTTCTAACAAAAGCCAATGTTTGTGCTAGCTAGCTTGCTATTCTTTACATATCTGCTGTATATATATATACGTACAACGTAAACTCATGACTAGTGGTACGTACCCTTGGCCCTTTTTGATTTCAATATAATTAGTACATTATGTTTGGGTAGAGAAATATGGGAAACCATAAGAACTAATGGACTATATTTGGCGCAAGTATTAGTTGTTATTTGATCTCCAATCCTCCAAACCTTGAATATGAGAATTATAGAAACCCAAAGCTTATATATGCGTCTGTTCCTGGAATGCATGGATTAACCGAACTGTCTTGTTTACTGTTCTATGATAATTGTGTTCACTTTTGCGAAGTCTGCAAGTTCTATGCTTTTACGTACAACACATTGTCTCTTCATGTAAACATGCACAGATTTTTTGATGTTTGCATACAGCTGCATTATTCGATCAGAGGATGATAGCATCAGTCTAATGAGTTATTTTCTTTTGGCAAACCCTCACATCACTGTTAGAGTGTACGTTAGGCTATTTTGTTGATCTTATTTCACAGCTAGCTAGTCTGACTAGTAAATTTGACCCGTCATGTATGCATCAGATTAACTGAAATTTGGATTCCTTGCAGGATCATGTCGAAAATGAATGGAATATGGAAACTAGGAATTGTGCCAAGATAAATCACCTTGAAGTTTCAGTACTATTGCTGTTAAACTTGAATTGTTTTTCCTTTTTTTAAATATCTATAAGGAAGTTGATTTCTAGCTCTTTCGTCAAGGTGGCCACTGCACTAGATTGAGCTTGTAGAGTTGTAGTAGTCATCGCCTCAATGCCAAGAATCGATCAATTTCTTAGGCATGCCAGCATGAAACTAAACAGCAGTCAATCGTCATTCATTCCTTTGCAGTTTGGAAATTCGGTTGTAAGCATGTATGTACGTACGCAGTAGATCGAGATCAAAACTCTATATAAGTGTTTGTTTATGCTTAATTTACCTGGATGGTATTCATTAATATTAAAATCTGAACATAGTGATTTCTATTCTCGTGCAGCTTGTCATGGTCTTTTGATATCGCTCATGCAATAAAGTGTAGATCGACAATGTCCTTTGATGTTCTTCATAATCTGGAGTTCTCTTTGTTCGCCTTTTGTTCTCCAAATCTCTTTGATCCCCTCTTAATTCGGTTTTCTGCGAATGCCATGTCTTTGTTCCATTGTTGTGACATGGCTTTAGTTTTTCGGATCGATTGACCTCTTCCTTAACTTTGAATCTTTGAGTAGCTTGGTATATTAGTTTCAATTTCATGTCATGACTCCAAATTTTGAATAAGTAAAAATTCAAATTTAGATACATGGTAACCCTAAAAATCATCCAAAAAAAAAAAAAAAAACTTAGAACATCTTTTTTCATTAATTAATTAACCAAGTATCAAAAAGAAAATGAGCTGAGTTTAAGATGTATTTTGACCACAGCCGAATATTACCAAATTGTTACAGAACTGCAAAGTACATACATGGATAGTGTAAAGCTCAATCTAAACTCATTACGACTGCTGGGACAAGGTGTAAACCGAAAGCTGCCAATATTTGCCACCGCCTGAAGCTTGCTAATCCCCATCAACATGTTTAACCTCTACACCTTTGATTCATGCATTGAAATTGTAAACACAAACTCAGTAAATTTTCTAAATTTATATGAATAAAACAAAACAAAATAGTTCAACAACAATAATCCACCAACATAACACTCAATAAAAGAAAGAAAACTGGAAAGGAGATCCGCATGCACTTCATAATAAAGTCCCTCATGGACATTTAAACAAGTAACAATAATGAAAAGATATAAAGATTTAGTCGACTAGAAAAACTATTCATGAGTTTCAATAACTATATCATTTTACCGTGAATAGATTGACAAACATACTAGAACTTAAGCTAGTCATCCCCACTTACCCGACCAAAGCATGCATGGTTCAAATTTCATGTCTAAATCAACCACTTTGGTCAAGTCCATAGACAGAAAATCAATAAATAGTCTCACATTACTGCACTCATCATTATAAGAATCTCTTCTGCAACATATATCAACCCACAACTTGGTATGAATTCATTAACCAGAATAATCACAAGACATGAAAGTCCAAACAAAACCACAAAACAAAATCCAATTTCAAATCACCAATATATATTTCCCATATATATTTATATATATATATATATATATATATATATATATATATATATACAATCTCTATCCAGAGTGAAGCTTCACTCTGAAATTTCATAGTGAAGTTCCAATTTTGGCACACTTTTCGATCAAATTTTTTCACCATAAGCGATTCAATATTTATGTATGCTAGTCAAGATCATCTCTACAAAATTTCATCCAAATTGACAATGGTTTGAGCTTTCAAAATTGATATTTACACGAACGGTTCACGTTGAACAGTTTTAATTCAATCATTGATTTAATCTAATTTCAATACATTAGCGATGTCCGAATTAGATGAAATTTTATAGAGATGATTTTGAATAGCATACCTAAATATTGAATCGCTTATGGTGAAAAAATTTGACTGAAAAGTGTGCTAAAATTGGAACTTCACTCTGAAATTTCAGAGTGAAGCTTCACTCTAGATAGGGACTGACATATATATATATATATATATACTTAGAATATATATACATAACCATTCACTAATCATTAGGCCAAAATGTCAAATAGACAATAGTTAATAGAAAAAACCCATTGCCTAAAAACTCAACAATGGTTTCGAAATAAGCATTATCTGAAATTTTTGTGCCCACAGTAGTTTTATATGTACTATTATCAGATCTCATATAAGACAATACTTTATATTTTGCCTCAAAACACATTGTCCATGTTTCTGCTTTAGACAATGGTTTTGTAATTGAATATTGTCTATACACGTTGAGGAGAATGTTTTTCTTCTTTTTTCGAAACATTGTTCGAACTGTTTTACACAATATATATTTTACAATAGCTTGATTGAGAGGTTTTGATGCATTGTGTGAAAAAATGACCAACAATGCTTTTTATAAATACAAGGGCATTCTCGTCTTTTGCACATAGTAAAAATCGAAGTTGGGCTCTCACTAAAGTCGTCAACTCTCACTCTGTTACGCATATCTTTCCTTCAAGATAGTAGTGCCCAATGTCCATTCACAAAGTGTAGCTAGGAGTGCCTAATGTAAAGATCCTTGTGAAAAGAAGTATTTGTATGTCATCCTGGATCAAGTGACAATACGTAAACAATAAACTCAACCAAAATACATAATTATATCAAAAATCTCAATTTAGAAATCTTCTAACGAACTCATTCGATAATCAAATTCGACAAGCTATATGTCATTAAGATCGTACCGATAAATGCAACATAATTGAGTAACCCACTGTCCCAATTACCACCACACACGCCGCCCCAAACAGCTATACGTGGGCCCCACACATCACATACCAAAACTTCTCCAAAATCACCCGACCCCAACACCAAATATATAGATCGAGGGAAAAGAAACATCTTTTATACTTGCAACAACCCAATTCGGTTGGGAAGTGGCCGGAAGTCGCTGCAGTAACTCGGAACAATACCCAATTATTGGAGGTCGCGATGTGGTCTATTTTGGGCCCGCGGCAAGGTGGTGGCTTCAAGCTTTAGAGTCCCCGGAAAAAGTAGCAGCTCTGACGACAAGGTGTGCAATGGCTTGCGGCGGTCGAGACGTCATGGGTCATGGTTCAAAGGAAAGGGGATAGGGAGACAGTTTGAATGGAACCGGTGGCGGCCAGATTGGGGGCCGAACGGTCGAGTTCTAAGCCGGCAAAGTTTGACTGCGAAAATGAGAGAGGGAGATGAACAGTCACCCGTACAACTTTCTCTCTTTCCTTTTTTTTTGGGTTTCTCTTTTCACTTCTATTTATACCCCTTCCAAAATTGGAACCTGAACTTTGGTGAATCGTAACTTCTTCATACATTATCCGATTTACGTGTGCCACGTGTCTAAGAACTCGTATCGCCGAGCTCTACAATTTTCGTGAAGGAAGTTTATTACAAGTAACTTACGGATTAAAAAATCAACTTTTAAAGTCTACACTTAGAACGACTCGCGATACGAGTAAAAGATAACAATAAAACTGTAAGGAAGTGAACAAGGTTCGGGTCGTAACAAATAGAACCTAAATACACTACGATTATATAGCTGCACTTTACATATTCATTAATCAAGCAGGCATATGCCTAGATACCACACTTGTTCCATAATTAAACATGCTTAAATCAAAAACAAAAAAACCTTGAATAAGTTAGCTAACTAAAATAACTGCATTCATATAACTATTCAATGCTATGTATATGCACAAAAGCAGTTTTTAAGTAGTCTTACTAATCTATCCTAAATACTAACTTTGCTTCTTAAGAAATAGGGAGACCTTCTCCATACACCATGACATGAGAGAGGCATTCTTCCGGAACTCTGTCAATATTACTATGTTTGCCTTTAAGACAACTAGGTGCGCCTATGAATTTCCACTACAAGAAGCAATGCAAAAAAATTACAAATGAGGATATAATAACAAGCAATAGAAACATGAAGTTATAAGTATTTAAAAAAAAAAAAAATACATGAACAATAATTTTGAACTGAAATGTGTACATTGGTACCAATATCCAGATTCTTGTTCAGCGCAATGGATTTCATGTAAAACATGACGAAATATCCAGAAGTCAACAACTATGGGGTTGTAGATCGACAAGTGCAGAGTTCATATTGGGGCCAAGGAAAATGGACAAAACATATAGTCAGGATAGTGCGACAATTCGAATGAGGTACTTTTCCTGCAGTAAGATGGGATCATGTGGTTATGCCATTCTTGCAACTCAAAAGGATTAGAATAATTTTGAACTAAATGTGAAGATCGGAAGAAATCAGCCTTCCAAACTAAAGTGCAAAAAATCACTCTTTTTTAACTAGATGTGAAGAGTAATTTACAACTAGACGTACTACATTTACTCGATAAACAAGATTATGTGGTGTATTTACTTACTCTATGCGGTGCATCGTTGAGTTGTTAGAGCATGTTTGTGGAACAATATAATAGTATTTTTTCCTATATAATATGACATAATTTGGTAAATATGTGATGTACTTTGATGTCATAGCATGACACATAAGATTAATGTCAAAATTAGCCCCTAAGATTTGAGACAAACAGTCATAACATATGTTTGATGTTTAATTATACGTTTGTGGTTGTTATCGTTTATTCTATTTTTATTACCACGGTTGAGTGATTTAGGAGGTAGATTGCACCTATTGCCAGTTTTTGGCACAGACAAATCTAACTTGTTATGTGTCTTTGTCTGCAATCTACAACACTGAAGTAGTTCCATGTCCACTTTGTTCATGTAATTGCCAAACGAACCGTTGAGAACTTGTTTAGAGTAAGCACTCTATAATTTTCTATACATATATTCTTGTTTAGAGTCCTTGATTAATTTTTAAAGCTTTAACAAGAATCTAATTTTCACGTTCGCTAATGTTTGTAGCCCGATTTCCTCTATCTCTCGTGTCGATAGTGGTGCATCTATAGTATAATACACAAACCATATGTCCTCTGTCTGAGTACACGGTCATATATTTAAGAGTTATATAGCATAAAGGCGGGTGAAAGTCACCATTTCTAACTTTTATTTTGATGTGAACTATTCCAACCCGACCTTAATGGTGAATCATCCTAGTTTCACAAATTCATATACAACGTATAGTTTTAACGTACTAATCACCAATAGTAACTTATGGAGCAAGTATGTGGCATACTTACATACTTGTCACATCACTGTAAATTCTTATGCCTGATGTAAATATTATTGAAACTATAAATGACATAGTTGCTTTTTAGGGAATATATTTGTTTAATGACATGCTACTTAGACCAACTAGGACTGGGTACATGCAATCTGACTTCTGTTCAAAACGATAGAGAAACCGTTGGTGGCTTTGAGCATGGATGGGCTAACCGAGGGTGGTCGATTTTAATGGTGACGATGTGTCATGCCAGCCCCCGGTTCCTATCCAAACTTACCCAGTGGCAATTTTATGTGTCACATAGTATCAACATATTGGGTATCGTAATTTGTAGTTAATTGGTTTAGCTAGTTGGTAACTTGCTGGTTACACTGGGATGCCAACATGCTAGGATCTTGCTCAGTTTCTATATAAGATGTTATAATTAGATGACTTGTACATTTACCGCTAGGTAGAAGTTTAAACTTTGTACTTTACAACTGGATTTAATATGTGCGGCTTTGCATTACAATCAAAATACATAGAACTTACATGATTTGTTCATTTATTTATCATGTGTCGATATTTGTTTTTACTATATCGGTTAGATTTGTTTGATCTAGTGTTGTTTGTTGTGCCTATCCCGATTCATTATTGGGGTTTTGATAATTAAGGGCATTTAAAGACCCAAAATATTCATTAGAGCCCTTAGTTTGGGCTTTTGATAAATAAAGATAAGTGCAAAACCTCTACTCTTTTAAGTTCAAGTTATTATAAGAGTGCAACTTTATTGGTTGTTGTCATTACATACGTTATGCTGAGTGATGACTCATCTTCTAAATTGAAACCTCTCTCTCTCTCTCTCTCTCTCTCTCTCTCTAACCCAGCAAGTAAATACTCTTATTCCAGATCGAAACTGCTCTCTCTCTTTCTCGAACCCATCTCTCTCTCTCTCTCTCTTTCTCGAACTCAGCCACCATCTATGTTGTCACCTATAAGGATCACACATATATGACGGAAGAGTCAACCACACCTCGTCGGCATAGCCATTAAAGCCATTGTCAAGGTTCGCTTGTTTCGCTTCTTTGGCGAACCAAAGATTGTGTCAAATTGATTAAGGCCTCAAGGTTTAACGCATGGCTTCCGTCGACAAATTGATCAAGGCGTTTACGATCATGATTTAGATCAGCCAACTATGAGGTTGCTCCGACGATGCATCCGATTTCAGGTTCCTTCAATCCAACACATCAGATTTTTTATGGTTTTTCTTTATCTCAGATTTGATTGCTTATCTATGAATATGGATATACGTATTGCTTTGATGTCTCAAGGCCTCTGGTTCAATTGGTATTGTTTAATGTGTTCATGATTATTTGAAGAAACTTGTTTCATTGCGTTACAGTATTCACGGTAAAATTCATAGATTCAATGATAGTATGTTATCTGTTTTTTTTTGATGTTATGTATGAACATGGTGCTATATTCTTATTTGAATGATTTTGTAACCGATACTATAACTGGTATGCAACAACCCTTGTAACTATGCTAACATAAGTACTGTATTGGTAACCATCTATGTAACTATGTTGGTAGCTGTGCTATTAAGTAATTGTTTGATAACTGTGTAACTACTACTTTCATGTAGGTGCGATATTGAGAGATGCAACAAAGTGGAAGAAACGTCGATTGGTAAATATGATGCAACATGTTCAATTGGTAACTATCTAAGTAACTGTGTTTTGCAACCGTGTGATTACTATTTGGTAACTGTTCTCATAGCATTTTGTATGTCTGTGTACATATTAGGTTACATTAATATCTTTTTTCTCATATATGCAAAATAAAATAGCCCTAAAACTAGGCAGTAGAAAAAAAGGGACGTTAGTAGCAATGATGATGATAGATATCACGAGCTACGGACAAAGATAGTTTTATGAACTCAATTGCGAATTGTAGAAGCAACATTAACATGAGAGTTTGTACCTCATTCTAGCATGATTGGTGAATGTACATGTAACCACCATCAATACCATATAACTATTAATATTAAGTAACTATTTCGGTAACTGTATTGACTATTGAGTTTACTGTCTATGTAACTATTACGATAACTATATTCACATGAATAACTATCTTAGTAACTATTCATGTAATGAATAACTATATCGGTAACTTTATTGACATAAAGTAACTGTTTGGGTAACCTAACCGTGTTAGCAAATACTCATGTAGCTATTCAAGTAACTAATTAGTCTTGTAAGTACTCAAGCACCATGACAATAGTGTGTCTCAACCATGTCACTAGGTTATGTAACTGACTAAGTAACTGTTTATGTATCTAGCCATGTTACTCAAGTACTAACTATGTAACTACCCAACTATTTAGTCAAGTAATAACTCATGTAAATGAACCACGTACTCATGTGTATATTTTGTAATGTCAGGTTTTCGTAATGTTACTTCAAGTGGTTAGTTTCCGAGTTACATGGAAGTTATATGGCAATTAATCACGTAACTACGCAACTGGTTAAGTAATTACTTACGTAACTAGACTACTCCACCGCCTTGATTGAACTTGACAACGCAGCCTTCCCCCCTCAACATCGTCCTCTACCGGATTTACAATATCATCATGCCTATCTCGTGTTCTTAAATGTTTTATTTTTGGTCTTCTTCAAGCGAAAAACACCATTCTCGTGCGTAAAAATGCACTGCAAATCTCTTCGGTGGGTAGGTTCAGCCTACTTTGGCTCATATTGCTTATTTGCTTTGTTTAATTTGGTTTCATTCTCTCAGAGTAATTTTAATTCACTGATTATGTTTTCTTCATTTTAATGAGAGCTTATGTTCCTCTCATGGATTCTATTCTAAATCTCTACTAATTTATGCTTGATATTGTAGTTAGGCTTGTTTTGGTGCTTGTAATTAGTGGATGTTTTGTTGGATTAAGAAATTGTTTGATGAGATTGGAAATTCAAGCTTGTTTTGGTTGGTCGGTGACCTCGAATTCCTGAACAAAATTGGATAATTAAGCACATAATGCATAGAAGGTGTTTGATAAAAGTCCTCAATTAAGTAGTTACATAGTTAGGTGGCTAGTTATGTGATCAGTTACACGACTACTAAGATGAGGTTAAAGAGATTTTTAGCTAGTTAGATGGCCGGTTACATGGTTGGAATGCGCTACTGTTGCGGTGCAGCGGGATGTTGTAAATAGTTACTTGAATAGTACTAAAGTAGTTACAAAATTAGTTATTTAAGTATTGGCATGGCCAGTTTAAGTAGTTACATAGTACTTATGTGAGTGGTTGCATATTCAGTTACATAGACAATAGTGTTCCATTAATTATCTGTTTGGTAACTGTGTGGATATTGGTTTTTTGTAGGTGCGATGTTGGGAGATACAACGTAGTAGAGTAAACATCGACATCATTTTCAAGGCAACCATTTTGCAATGATTTTCATGGAGCAGATCGGTCTGCTCTTGAAGTACTGAGATTTTAATAGTTAACCAACATTTACATGTGTATATTTTGTTAAGTTCTTATAATGTTACTTCAAGTGGCTAGTTTGCGAATTACATGAAAGGTATGTGGCAATTGGTCATGTAACTGACAAGGTAACTACCCAACTAGTCAAGTAACTACATATGTAACTAAATTACTCAAGTAACTTCTCATGTTACTAAAGTTTCTATGCACTACTGATGTAACTCATTTTGAAACTACAAATTTATTGTTCATGTAATTGATTATTTGTATGGTATAACCAGTTTTTTAATTACTCAATCATTGTAACAATCGTATGTCTTAAACATGTCACTAGGCCATGACCAAGTAACTAGTTATATAACAGACCATGTAACTACTTAGATACTAGCTATGTAACTACCTAACTCTCTAGTCAAGTAACTACTTATGTAACTGAACTACGTACTTAGGTAACTAGTCATGTAACTACTAAGTTATTTAGTTACTACTTGTATAATTACTCGTGTAAAGTAACTTGACTTATCCGTTTATTGATCATGTAACTACTTAGGTAACATGACATGTAACTATCGAAGTAACTAGTCATTGGTCATGTTATGGATTATTTGCAGTATGTCGCTGCACGACAACATTACATGTTTGATCATGTCACTAGCTCATGTAACTGGTCTTGTAAATGATTATGTAACTTGTCATGTAACTACTCAAGTAACTGGTCTTGTAAATGATTATGTAATTTTTCATGTAACTACTCAAGTAACGATCATATAGCTAACCACATATATAACTACACATGCAACTACATTGGTAACTGGAGCAGTAACTACCAAGCTACTCAAGTAACTGATCATATAGCTAACCACATATAAACTAGACATGTAACTGTATTAGTAACTGAAGTAGTAACTATCAAGCTACTGGCTATGTTGTTGATTCTGGAAATGAAACATGAGCAGTAACTGTCGTACTGTTGTCTAAGCTACAAGGTAACTATAATGATAATTGTAGCAACATGGTACTAAACCAACACTGTACTTTAATATATTGACCAAAATACCTCGATTTGAAAAGAAACAAGACACAATATGAAACTGAAGAATGTAGGAGTTACCGAAATTGTAACCAACTATGTAAGACCAAGTAGGTTTGTGCCTCTAATCAGAACTTTAGTAAGAGAATGCAAAAGTTTTGGACACTATCTGAATCAGAATGGAAATTGTCAATAATTAAATGACTAGGTAGACATCAATACCTTAGTAAGTGAGAAATAACTCATTGTAATATTACCACACCATTAACATTAGCAACGTTCCTAAACGGTAGGTTTTCTACATTCACAACCTCATTGAGAACTTTTTATCAAACACCTTATATGCATTAATTCATAAACACATAAAAAAACAACATTTAAGCAAGGCCAATGCCGAGGGGCTATCATTGAATTATACAACAATCAAAGCAACATATATATTCAAGCTCATAACTAAACAATCAAATATGAGATAAAAAAAATCATAAACAAACTTGCTTCAACATGGTTGTGAATCAATGGAATTTGATGCTTGATGTGTCAATCACTAAAGCTAAGACTCATATTTTCACCGATTTTAAGAGGATAACTCTAGAGGAGTCAAGATTGATGTCATGTTTCCGATCTAGTACCAGGAGATATAGTCTGCTGAGTCATCGTCATTCTTGACCACTTAGTCATAGTTCCTGAAAACTCAAGCTTTAGCCTAGCCTCCTCCTTTTCCTCTTGTTCCATCGCGAGCAAAGTCATTGGAGTCGGTGCCGGAACCGTATATCACGAGAAAGGTGTCGGTGGTGTTTTAAGTGAGGATGAGAGATGAGAATGGTCGAAGGAGATCTCATTGGCGAGTTCGGTGCCTCAGATAGTGATTTGGTCCAGAGAGAGAGAGAGAACGTTCAAAAAAGAGAAATGAATCAGTTTGGTAGGAGTAAAATCATGTTAGGAGTGAAAATAAGGTTAAAAATGGCAAAGAGGTAAATGTCAGACTAAAATTTGAAAATTGCCCCTTTTTATCATTTTGTCAAAAGAATAGATCATTTTATCATTGACACTCTTTAATAAGGGACATTTTTATCAAGTGATAAACTAGGATTATTTTTAACATTTTGATCTTGAAATGACCCTTTTAAATAATTTCTTCATGATTGTTTTGCTTTTTTTTTTTGTTATTATCTCGACCTGAGATTTACTAGGAATTTATTGCGAATTAAGTTCAGGTCGGCCGAGAACTACTGTAACAACCTCGATAATTGAGTAAGCTCGTAAATTATTCTAACATTCATATGTAAAAATCCTTATTCTACATCATTGACATAGTCTTTGTTCGAAGTAGAATGAGTTTCAAGAGCCAAAAAGTTTGAAAATCGATTAAGTTGTTATGGCTTAAGAGTTGACTTTTAACTCGTTACTCATCTCTGAAAACTTTATTCATGAAAGTCATAGAGCTCGTCGATACGAGTTCATAGACACGTGACACACTTAAAACGGTTACTGTATGTTAGAGTTGTTAGCAACTAAAGTTAAGTGTCGAAATTGGATTAGGTTTCTGCAAGGGCAATAAAGTAATTTTACAAGGGTACCCTAATCTTTTTAAACTCTCATCTCTTCTCTCTCGGCCACACCCTTCCTTTTTATTTTATCTCTTTTATTTTTCTTCTTCGGAGGGGAGAAACACAGAGAGGGAGGGGAGCTCTCTCTCTTTTTCATCTGCTCAGGTCGCCACCGGGATGGCACCGTGAAGCACCACCGCTGTAACCTTCTGGGTCGGGTTGTCTCTGTGGTATCAGAGCTTTAATTGGTTACACCCCTTGGACCAAGGTTCTTGATCTATTGTTGATTTTTTTTTCTGTTGTAGACTTCTGGGTTGGCTCAGTTGATTTGAGTTTGCATTGCAAGTCGTATGAATCTTACTTTTCTAGAGATTTGGCATGTACCTTGCGGTCTCTGTGTTTGTGTGCATATCTCTTCCCTTTCGTTTTCTCGTTCTCTACAATATGCATTTTGTATGCATCTTTGCTTGATTGACTTAGTGTATAGGCACTTAGTTCAAGTACAAATAGATTGATGTAGGTGTAATTTTGGATTGGTACAGTGATGCTACAAAAGATAGGTCTGTAGATGAATGTAAGCTAACATAAGCGGATATGGGGAAGAGCAGAATGTCCTGAATTTTGGAATTTAGGCACGAAATTTAAAGAACTTAAAGTCTAGGAGTAGGGTTTGGATGATAAATGGTATTCATTACTGGGGTAAGCATATTAATACTGAGTTTGAAGTGATATATTTGCTTCTAGAAATGTGGTGGGTAAAGGATTGAATTTGTGTATATCAATATGAATTGCTTGAAGATGTGACTTCTCCCTGGTAGAGGACATAACTGATTGTAGGGTTGGCACTTTCAACTGAAAAAAACCAACCAACCACTTACCAGCCGAACCAACACGTGTTGATAGCCGACAGGTTCGGTTACCGAACCTTTGGTATGATAGAACCGACCCAACAAGAAAATATGGTACGGTAGTGGTACAATATTATGTATAATATGGGAATACCGTATTGAATCTGTCAAATATGTCTTTATACGTATATTTCAGGTCAGTTGCAAAATACAACTAAGACTTTGTTGGTGACAACTAACAAGAATCGAAATTCCAACCTCGTGGGGGAACATCAATACCTTGGACCACTACGCCATGTGCGCTCCTTGTTAATTATTATGCAAACATTGTATTTATTAACTTTTGTAGCAAAAAAAAAACAAATCCCCTTCAATAAATAAAATACCGACTTGTTCGACGAACTTCTTTCTTCTCAGATATCGATTGCAAAAAACTTCAATTTTCTGAAACTTCTGCATCTTTTTTTTTTCCAGATTTGCATTTTTCTGCAACAAAACTGAAGATTTGAACTATTTGCAACTCAATCTCCTGCAGCCATGCAAACTTCTTCAACTTCTATCTGAACCGAATGAAATCAACTGAAGAATACGCTTACCGAAAAGTCGGTATACTACTCTCTTCGGCTCGGCAACATTTCGAAATTTATGACTACCGACAAAAGTCGATCGGTAGATGGTAGGAGCAAAAAGGGGTCAGTTTTCTATAGAACCCAGCCCTAGCTGATTGAATAGGGCAAATTTCTTGCATTAGTTGGATAGTGGTATATATTCTAGCACGATTACAAGCATAACATAGAACTTGTTACTGTTGAGAATTTTATTTGCTACAGGTGTAAACAGGTATATATTTGGACACAACTAGTTGTTGCATGTTCTAGCATGGCTGCCAACATAAGATTTAGTGTAAAATAAATACCAAGGCTACTACTGTATTTGGAGCTTTACTTGTTGCGATAGTAAAACTTTGGACTAATATATTATTTTGGCTTGAGAAAGACTTGCATCAGTATGGGCATTGGATTCATGATTTTCAAATGAACTTGGGGATTGGAGAGATTTTGGATGCTGAGGCTTGAGGCTTATTTGTTTGTCTGAAGCTCATTGCCAAGCATTACAGTAGAAATGTTGAAATTGAGTCTGACTCTGCCATTCTTATCAAACTTATGCAAATGGATAACACTTCTACGCATCCTCTTGGGTCACTGCTTGCTAGTTGTGCTTCTAAGATTTCCAAGCTACATAACATGAAACTCTCATATTTTTAGAGAGTGCAACATGGTTGCTGATGCCTTGTCAAAAAGAGTATTTCTCATGAATTAGGACTGATTGAGTTTGCTGATCCCCCGCACATGCAGCGCATGCTCTTGGACGATTTGGTCAGTGTTGCTAGATGTAGGCGCACATGAGCTTGTTTTAATATTTACTGAGCATTTTAGGTCCCCTTTATAACAATAAAAGAAGACTTGCATCAGTGATATTCCTAACACAAATTTTGCATAATAATGTAGCAGTAACCCTAAAACAAAAGGTAAATAATATAGACATGTAATTTTATACAAACCAATTAATAGCAATTTATATCAACGTAACGTGTAAAAAAGGCATAGGGGGTATCAGTATGACATTAGCAATGAAGCGCTTTATTACAAAACGAGTATAGAATAATGAGAGTACGGGGATATGAAAAAGCCTATTCAATATCGATCAACATGACTTAAAAATCAAAACAGCAATAAGAATCTAGTTAAATCAATGAAGTTTCAGACTTTGATTACAATTTGCCCTTAATTTTCCATAATATAATTGTAATGGCTGTTATATATGCCTAAATTTTAATCAGACTTTGGTATGAAAGTGTTTTTGGATTGGACAAGACATTGATGCAATCATTGATGTACAACCAAGATTGTGAATTTTTTTTCTCTCAATGAATGAACTGAGATTATTCGAATATTAATCAAGATATACGTGGTTCGATTTTTACTATTTTGATTTTGCGAAGTACAACATAAAGTAAAGTAACTTCACAAAATATTTGTATGACATAAATGACTGAATGCAAAAAAATGCATTATGCGATCACCACAATAATAGTAATAATGAACAGTAATATCATATCTGTGGATATAACGAATAATATCAATAAGGTCAATCATTTCTACTCCTTCGAGATTCACAATGTACATACATTCTAGATTGGAATTATTTTTTGCGATTCTATGAAATTATTCTAAATAATTTGGGTTTGTATTTCATTTTATTTTATGTCTTAACTATATACCTCATTGACACTTTATGTAACAAGAGCCAACAAGAGACAATCGAACCCTCATACGTTTTAAATATTTATGTCAATGACTTTTTCATTTAAAAAGAATAAATGAGATTACAATTGACTTCTTTTACATTATCTATAATGAATGCGGATGTAACCGAGTAAAGAGAAGTTTTTTTGTCTATCTAGCTGTTATATGTAACTTCTTAATGAATCCAACAATGTCAAAATAAATTGACCTTCGGGATTTTGATATATTTGAGCTCTGACACAATTTACTAGGATACCTAGGTCGTGATATGTGCGTATGTATATTAAAGAAATTACACATAGATACTCATGTTTTTGGATACATAGAAGCAAGAACTATAAAATAATGACAGTAAAAATCCTTAAAATTTATTCCATGGAGGAAATGAAGATTTGATTTCATCCACATATTTCGTTTGGGAGCGACGAAATATGTACTAACTTCTTATTATACTTATGTCTATTGTGATTACATATGACAAACTAATCATTCAAAGCCTATCTCTAAAAGCAATTAGGTTTCAGACTATCCTATGCAAATGACACGTACATGTATTCTCATTGTGTTCAAACATTGAATCCAACAAAAATTATGTAGATTAATTCAACCAATTTGCGGACACCTTCAATACTTTATAGTGTTGGTTGATGTGTCAACACGCTGATCACGTATCATCACACCATTCAATATTAAAAGTAATGTTGCTTATACTAGTTACGAACACACTTGGTCTCATGGAAAAAGACTACAGTACTTGTAATAACCTTATTTTCAAACAATATTTGTCTTGATATGAATTCTATAAAGTTGTGAAATTCAAGTAAAATAAATTTAATTGTTTGCGACTTTACGAAACGAAAACGGAAACGTTCTCGGAACGTTTAATTAGAAAAACGTTACGTTTCCGAACTAATATATCAACTTTTATTCCGTCACTCGGTTGCGAAAACTTCCTTCATGAAAGTTGTAGAGATCGTCGATACGAGTACGTGGAGGCTTCACGCGTTCGAATCGGAAGTCGTACATGAAAGTTATTAACGTCGGAAGTTAGTTTCCGATTTTGGAAACGAGTATAAAAAGGGCATTTTTGTGATTAGGGTTTCCATTTCTGGAAACCACACTCTCTCTCCTCTCTCTTCGCCTCCCTCTCCCTCTCACCCGATTCTCCCTCTTCCCTCTTGGCTTCAGCACCGATCTTCTATCTCAGGGAGACCTAGTCCTCACCGCCGGCCTAGGAGGCGTCGCACACCCCCCGCAGGCGACCCCAAGGAGAACGCACCCTCTCGCGCCGCGCCGGAGCTCCACCAACATCTCCAAGTTGCTGCGTTTTCCTCCGCCGTGTCAAAGCCAATCTCCAGTAGTTTCCAAGCTCGATTGAGGTGAGGGTTAGCATGATTAGGTTGTTGTGGTGCTTGATTGTTGATTTGTGGTTGTTTGGTTTCGATTTGGAAGAGATCGGAGGAGGTCGGATTTGGGAGAGATGCCGCCGCCTTGGGCGGCCCGTGTGAGGGCGTGGAGGGGTCTAGGGACGGGGTGAGGCCGTGGGGAGGAAGAGGGGGAAGAAAGGAGGGGTTTTGGGGCAGCGGTGGCGTGCTACGCGCCGGCCCTAGGCTCGGCGCGTGTGCCCCACGCGATGCCACAGTGAGTGGCGCGTGAGCGCCACGCGTGGTGTCACGGACCGACTTACTACGCAGCGGAATATGACCCGTGCGGTGCCAAGGTTACTCTTAACCAAGGCCAGCCTAACTCAACATGCATTCCTGATGCCAACTTTCTTTTGCTTACTTGTGCACCTCCCGTGTCATTCCGATCTTTCTCTCTTACATTCCTTGCTTGTGAGGTTCCACCAACAAAAGCCACTCACACATGAGTCTCACAACTTGTGACTTATCGATCGCTTCCTCGTGTCATGGTACTCCCATGCCACTCGCCCAACCGATAGGCTTCCACGCCATCCGTTTACCGATCGCTTCCTTGTATCATGGTACTCCCACGACACTCGCCCAACCGATAGGCTTCAATGCCAACCCCTTACCGATCGCTTCCTCGTGTCATGGTGCTCCCATGACACTCGCCCAACCTATAGGCTTCCATGCCAACCCCTTACTAACAAGCGTGCACCTTGCACCTCGTAGCACGCGGCATGACAGTAGGTCGAGACATTGATGGTCCTCGCTTCCTTCTATCTGACCGTCCCTTGGAAGCATGCGCACGTTACTTGCCTCCTGAGCGTCCATCATCATGCTCACTCCGCATATAGGCATCCTTTGTTATCCCCTCACTCACGGGGTATTCATGTGGGCAACTCTGCCCTTGTGTGTTAACTTCATGGGCGAGGCTCGCCTCCACGACTCACCTCCCACATATCATCCGACATCGCACCCGACTTGTCAGCATACTATTTCATAGGCCACATGCCCGCATATGCCAACTATAGGCTTCCTTCTTTCTAGCACGGTGTCGCCCGTCCGTGCTTGCTGACAACTCTTTCCTTTGGACAAGGTCGAACCCCTAACCTATGCCCACGTCGCTTTACTCCGTGGCCATTGTGCACCACGGGGTTCCGACATGTATTCCTTCAGCCCACAAGTTCGCCCATGCCGCTGGCATAAGGATCACCCACGTACGAACCTCGCCACCCGCATGGACCCGCAATATCGGCCTACCGGACAATACTGTCCATGAGACTTCCTGACTCATGGAAACGCATGCCACCACTCTTTGGTGACATCCGCCCGGCTCCTAGGTTCCCCAAGGTCCCCCAGGAGTGACTCGCTTAGTGCCCCATAAGGCCGGCACCGAGGGTGGTGGAGAGTCAGACACCAGGTACCCCCTATAGAGCATATTGGAGAAAACTGGACCTTGCAGGAGGAAACATCAAATATCCGAGGAGGGGCAACTTCCATAATTAATTCATACAAGCTCATAAAAATATGCCGTCAAGTGCATTGAACTCTTTTCGACGTCCCAGACATTTTTGTGTTCAGACTTTTCCCAAATTCCGAGCCTAAGTGCCTCGAACCTAGAAGTTCGTCTTAATTAGGAAACTGCCACCTGTACATGCCACTGAACACCGAATCAGCCCGCAAATAGCCTGCATGCTTGTCGCTCGACACCATCTCTTCGGCATAGCCCCTAGAAAGTGTCACGATGGCACAACCAATTGTGCAGCTCGTGACACGTGGCCTGCCGGAGGTGGCGCGTGGACCCACGCGCCGCCACGTGCGGCGGCGCGTAAACAGTGATTTCGAATCAGAAATTTTGTAAATTTATTTTTACGACAGTGAATGTAAAAATGTGATTTACATACGGTAAATGTAAATTTTATTTACATACGGTAAATGTAAATGTAAATTACTTTCAGTAAATATAAAAGTAATTTTGGAAGGGTAATTCAGTAATTATGATTATAATGAGACAGTATGTACATTTGAATAGTATTATACGTACAGAAATACGTAAACAGTATGTACTCGTACATGAATACGTAATGGATGTGTATTTGTACAGTAATACATGAATAGTAAATACGTGAATAGTACACAATGAATAGTCTCAGTGAACAGTAACTTTGTAAAATCAGAAATTGCTGAACAGTAACAGATTATTACTGTTTCAGCATTTAAAGGTTTACGAAACGTTTCTAAATTCTTTTCTTATCTTTTCAAGGTGATCGATAAATCAAGGAAATGAATTATCTTTGAAAATTGTGGAATTACGCTCGAGTTGATAAGGTGAGTAAAATCTCACATATTTACGAATCTACCCTTGCGGTGATTTCAAGATTTTTGCAAGAGTTTTAAATATTGAAATACGACATGTATATGATATAGTGGCATATATATATATTTGTCTAAATGGTAAATAAGTACATATATATATATAGTTTGCTATATTATATACTGTTATGAATTTATTGTGAATATGTCATTTCGATGACGAGAACTATATATTGAGTATGTGATTTAATTTGTACAATAAGAGGTGTGATTATTGTACGTGGTTTTAACATGGAGTTTGTTAAACGTTTTGTCTTCGGACGTGTTTATGAAATATGACATGTATAGGATATAGCGAATTATATATATTGTATAAATGGTAAATAGGTACATATATATATAGTTTGCTATATAATGTACTGTTATGATTTTATCACGATGATGTCATTTTGATGACGAGATTTATATATCGAGCATGTGATTTTGATTTGTACAATATGAGCTGTGATTATTGTACGTGATTTTAACATGGAGATTGTTAAAATGTTGAATTCTCTTCGGACTTGATTTTTGTACAATATGAGGTGTGATTATTGTACGTGTTTGGCAAGTCGGAACCTAGCCTTTGGCCGGGCGAAAGTTACGATACAGTTAGAGCTCTAGTCTGTCTGCCGGAGTACTGCATGTGAGGTAACAGGTGGTTATCGGCTCATGAGTACTCATATGTTTTTTGGATGTTGGGTAGCAAGTGGTTGCCCAATATCGGCGGTGTACTACGTGAGGGGTAACAGATGTGTACCAGCGTTCATTAGTACCAGTATTATAAATGTATTTGGGAAACCAGAAGGGTTGCCCGATTTCTCATGAGCACTTTCATTTCATATATTTTTGGGACAACCAGATGGGTCGTCCATTGACTCATGAGTGCATTTATATTTGTTGTGTTGTGGATTTTCGTATATATTGATATGCGAGTTATATTTTCATTTTACTCATATGAGCTATAAGCTTACCGGGTTTGTGTTTACAATCCCGTTGCACCAATTCAATGGTGTAGGGGATAATTCCGCAGGTGTTGATTAGTGGAAATTGGGAGACGACTCCGGAGACTAGAAGTTGTTCATTATCCTGCTTGTGGTGAGGTTTCTATTGCGGATTTGTGTGTGAGACTTGTGAGGATTTATTTGTGAGTTTTGTGAGAGATTGTGAGGATTATTAAATTTCCATTTTATGTAATGTTGAATTATAAATTTTGTTTATAATAATTGGTTGTCTGAGTTGTATTGTGAACTCAGTAATGATCCGCTGTGCATTTAAAATGATTTCGATTCGTTGAGATTGTTTTGGTGTTGTACGACTTTAATATTTCGAGTTTTTATGCTCGAAATTTTAGGGTCGTTACAGTACTAGTCTTGATGTTGGTAATGCGCATCAATATTTCCGCTTAGGGTAATGTAATTTTTGCTTACACAACCTTTTCCTCACTAGTTCTTGGCTATCACCGTCATTGTAAATGGAATTACGACCCATAACATTGAAGGATTCAAATACTTGAGCTCGCATGGATTGACACGAATGTACAATCCTTGAGCTCAACCAATTATCCTATGCATTGCCACAACGCATAATGGTGGAGAAAATTAATGTGTAAGTATTCTCATTGAATATGAGCATCCAACTATAGTCCGCTATGTTAAAACCTTGACAGAATATCTCTTTTCCGCCAGATATGTGAAATATCACTTTGATGAGATAGTCTTCCTGTTGTTAGGGGGAAATAAGAACCAATTATGTTATAGTGGAACGACATGAATTATCGTAGCTTGTCCACACTGTGTATCATCCTAAAGTAGGCATGACGCCACCCAAGAAGAATTGACATTACGTCCCCACCATAAATGGTGGCATGATGATGTCATAAAGTGGTATAAATGGTGTCACTGGCCGTGGTTTTTCAAGGAAGAGGGGGAGACCACCTTAAGTTCGATATATACTCAATTGAAAGAAGAAAGCGAGTTTTGGCACAATCAGATCCATTGATCCATAATCTCAAATCCGCCTTATGAGAATTTCTTGGATTTTGGTTATCATTGGGGGACGCCTCAGATGTTAGAGAAATCCTTGAAAATACAGAGATATCTACAAATATAAACCATATGAGGACGTAGGATTCTGAGTTTTGATATCGAACCATACTTCGTTGAGAAATACCAACGTAGTAATTTTGGCCTAAGGGAAAGAAGCAATCCGACATGAACTAATGTTCAACAACATAGAGATATGTGTTTGGGCAGGTGAAGCCGACACCGCAAGTGTAAGCTCTATTATATATCTTTGTTAGGATGGATAATGAGAAAAAGAGCTTAGACTCACCTTATGGCGCAATGTCTCTCACTGACACACTAGAATCGACTATGAGGAGATATTCTTTTGTAATGGACCACAAAGAGATATTCTCCTAATGAATATCATTGCACTCCACTACCCTATTAGTTTCGTAGTTTCTGAAAAACTGACAAATGCAGCTTATGAATGTGGTAATTCCAATAAGATCCCCCGATTTACTTACTTTTTGAGAAAGCATAGAGGCGAGTATAAGATGTCTCTATGGAGATCGAAATTAAGAGATATAAATGAATGTCCTAGAACATACTCCATTCACCCAAGAAGTGGCTCTAGACCACGTAGCGCTACAAAAGGAATTGAACCGTTCACAAAGTAAATACTTGATGTGAAATAGGATTAGATGAATTATGTCATTACGTATTCAATATGGATTTGCATATATTTTTGATGAACTAAAAAGATGTCATTATTATAAATCCTACGCCGAGAATGAAAAAGATCTTTGGGAAGACACAGTCTCGAAATGGACCTAGATGACTGCAATATTGATGATTAATCATCAATGAGTTTTAGGCACTCTAAAGGTTAAATGTGAGGCTTCTATAACTCCCATAATCAGTCAAAGTCTTTAAAAATATATATGTTTTCATCTAAATGGAAGATGATGAATACGTGTTTGGAAAATGAGATTCCTTATATGTCACAACCCAACCGGGGTTATGACTATTGTGGTGGTTTAAAGAAAATCAGTTCCAAAATGTGATCTTTTTAATTTCATTGTAAGGAATAGGAAAACTGACAGCTAAACCAAGGCTTGTCAAAACCAAATCAATATTGGAAAAGAGAAACATGATTCCTTTAGTTGTCAAATTAAAATCAGGCCAAATTGATAGTGTAGGAAGTGTGAACATAACTTAACGTAGAAACCATTGTTTCAAAGATAGAATAAGATCAGTAAAGTAAAGTATAGAAATAATTTCAGAAATATATACTTAGTTATTTACATATATAAGAAAACATTTCCTTACAAAACGCTCCACCACAAATATACCAAACACCCCAGGTTAACACTTCTTAACTACGACCTGTTGTACGTATTACAATAGATCCTGGGATGATTATCTTTATTCAACAGTACAAAAAATTTGTAGCTAAATAATTCTAGCATGCAACTCAAAGTACGTAAGCTCCACATAGAACAACTCAACATAACTCAGGAACAACATAAGCAGTGCTCTCATAGACTTCTTGCCTGAAAACCACGAAAGAAATAGGAAATGATCTTTACAAGCCTAGTAGGTACGACAAAGCAATCCCATAACAATGATTCTAACTTAACATGCATTGAGAATGGGAAAGGTATTCAGCATAATACGAAAGAGCAAAAATGATCGACATATGAAGGCTGATGCGGAAAGGAAACTGAAATGAATCAGTGACAAGATAAATATAAAGAAGTATATAAGGCTCAACATAAAAATTAAAGACATTGAGTCAATGGGAGCCAAGAATGACAGAATAACATAGAAAGACAAAATATGATCAGTATTTGACCACAAAGCATAACCAACTGAAAAGGATCAAGAACGAAAACATATCAGTTCAGACCCTGTAACAAACTTTCCAGAAGATCTTTTTCTTTTTTCAGGTGCTCTTTCAGCAGGACGATAAGAGCAATGCTAACTCGAAAGTTCATAAAACACCGGTTAGGGCCCATCGCTTAGTTAAACCACTGAGCAACTTCCGCAAGCGGATCCCGATCAGGTTTTGGGTAAATATCCTAAAGAGTCATAGTCTTTTTTTAATAAATTTCCCGGGCCTAACCGAATAAAATAAAACATATAAATCCAAAAGCATGCTTTATTCCAGGAGTTATATACTCCCTTAGAGCGAATTGACCATAGCTTGGAACCCTATCCAAGCATAGAAGGGAAAATCTGCCCAGAAAATTGGATTTGCTCAAGACGAACATTGTGAAGCTTGAGGATAGCAAGTATAAGCATAAACTTGGAGTTTCAAAGTCGTATTTAGATCAGCAACTATATGGAAAGGTTTCCAGCAAGAGATAACCAATATGCATATGTACACAACACATGTAAAACTACAAGACTAGTGGACTGGAAAATGACATTTTTATTTCCTATAACTCAACAAGTGAGAAGTGTGGTTGGACTACAGTTTAATCTAAATGGGATAAAGAGAGTAGTATAATCAAGGAAAGCTAGGCACCAAGTCAAACCATATAAAACTGAGATGATTATATTATAGATTATAAAGCCTTGGAGGGAAAACAAAGAGTTCTCTGATAGTAGCTTCAAGACCTTGAGCTCATAACAACATAAAGGTAAGTTTATAATTAATTTTAAAAAACAAGAGTGAAATAGATAAATAATGAACCATAACAAGGCTTTGTCTCAAAGACTGAAATCGATGAAGAAGGTTGGATTACTGAATAATAATTAACAGTAAGAATGTGAATGCATAGAGAGACTAAGTTTGATTAAAACGAAGCTCTAAGTTAGATATCATATTAGTCAAAAGTCAAAACTGAGATCAATGAAAGTTTTTAAGTTGCAAACCAATTAAAGAAAACGAAAGAAGAGAGGATGGACCTGCTGTACAATAAGATCAGATACATTGGTGCCCAAAAGTGACTGAACTAATAACCAATAGTTATCTTGCTGGAAACAAATCCCAACTCACATAGAACAAATTAACTCAATTATACTTTGGATCATACCCAGTTCCAGCAAATCCATTTAATGATCGACTAACAAGAGATGATTATGTTTCCGAGCAAAGAAGCATCACACCAAGCACACCACAATACACATCAAATTAGAACCAAGGTTATAAAGAAGGTTTGTTTCCCCTACCTCCAGAATTGAAATCTCCCACAAAAATCAAGCAACACCAAACCCAATCCACTCAAGCACCAATCTCCTCAAAGACGCATTACTGCACTTAACATAATATGCAAAATTCGACATCTCATTCGTTGTATAGCTCTGCACTAACGCAATAACAATACCTAAATGTTTGGGCTTATTCAGTTCTTATACTGAAAAGAGAAAACGACATAATGATAATTACCACTATCCATGTTGTCGCTAGATATGCATAAAGAAATACGCATCAACCAAATGAAATGCATAAATATGCAAAAGTTATCAAAGTTCTCATAATTAATGTAAAGAACATGGGGAGGTTCAGATATCAGGGAGAGTCTAGCACATATATTATTTTCAAATGTAATAGGTGCGCTGTGCTCTTTTCCCTTTCGACCAATGTTTTATTTTCTCCCATTGAGTTTTTGTTACTTGACAAGGTTTTTAATGAGGTAACACATTGTGCACCATTTTATTTTTAACTTGGCACAATGGGGAGTGTTAAAAGAAAAACACTATTAGTGTGCATTCGATAAAGTAAAAAACGAAATGAGTGAATGACGTTCACAATCAACGGGTGTAACTAGTCAATCAGTAATTATGTAGCTTTAGTTATTATTGTAATTATCATTTACTTCTATTGTAATTCTGACTCCAATATAAAGGGAATTATCAATGAAATTAGTAGAATAATTCCATATTTCCTACAACAAATTATATGAACTATTTTACTTATGTCATCAATATCCAAGTTAAATGTAATTCAATTAATCTATTTTACTTATTTCACAAGATGCATATGTGTGTTGGACTCTCAATAGATATTCTTAAGTCCACATTAGATTTAACTCTAATAAGCCATGCTAACAAAAAGCCTTGTCACTAGTTCCTTTTATGAGCTGACTGCAGAGATTCAGCATAGATTTGGCTTTGGTCTAGGTGTAGTTTTAGTTTCACTATAATTATTTCTAGATTTTGGTTATTTTGCATATTTTCAAGTATCGTGGTTTCCTAAAAGGGGTGGAAATATGTTGTTGTTATTTCGTACATTTACCTATTTAATACAATCCCTTGTGTCGTAGTTTCAGGAAAAAAAAAACTAATGTAATCTCCATTCAAATTTGTCAAAATAGTCACAAACTTATTACATACCAATGAAAATTTATACGTCAAAACATAACTAATCTAATCTCTTTGTACTTTCTGTTGCACCCTATGAAAGTGACCGTCAAATCATTGATGAATTTCTCCATCAATTATGTTTCCAAGTTGTAGAGTTATAGAGTTTGAGATAAGCGTCAGATATATCTCATCTTTTTTTTTTTGGAGGAAATCTCATCTTATTTTATTATCTAATTGAAATGAAAACTGCTTCAACAGTCTACAAAAACTTGACCATATTTTGTCACACTCTGAATTTTAGATAATAAAAATTTTAATTTGAAAACATGACAACTCAAATAAAATTCATATATTACCTTAAATAGTTGTACACAATAATGTAAACGTTCGCGAGGATCTGACTACAAGACAATCCTCAAAGTACAAGGTCATATGTTTATCACACCATCTCTAACTCTTCCGCTGCACAGTTGAAAATATGGAAATTTCTAAACTTTCGATACCGAGCTGTACCGAAACCATAAAAACTTATATTGGGGGGGGGGGGGGGGTTTACTATTTTAGGGTTCACAAAAACCAATATACCATAACACATTCCATTGAAAACTCATCGCCTACATTTATTTCATGACTTCATTCTTTCAGTTCGCGTCTTCGCTTTTCATTCTCAATCACTGACTTGCCATTCACTCTCATTATCAAGTCTCAATCGCAGCCTCTCAGAATCTCTATGAGAAAACTGAAGATAAGCCTTAATTCAATCTCGAATTCTTAACTGAAACTCTGAAAGTATTAATCGTATATGCAGTTTGGGTTTTGGGTTTTACTTTCTTTGGGTTATGATTTGACTTTGTGTTCGTTTCAAATCGAAAGAGTTTGGGTTTTGTGTTTAGTTTAATTGTGCAGAAGTATGAATTTGTATAGTGTAAAACTCTCAATTTGTGCAGAAGTATATGTAGCTGTAGGAATTGCTCTCATTTTGTATCTTTTCAGCTTTGTAAAAATGTGAAGTGTGTTAATTGTATCTTTTATGTGAATTTTGTTCATAATTGAACCTAGTTAGTGTAGTGAATGATGCATATGTAAGTATTGTGAAATTTGCTAATTTGGTACCAAACCGTACTAAAACCGAACGGTATCGGTTCAATTCGGTATTGAGCTTGAAAATAGCAGTACCGAACCGATACCAAAATATAAAATCGGTATGGTATCGGTATGAGTACAATCTTGGACCGTCTCGTACCGGTCCCAGCTCTAGTACAAGGTTCATTTGTTGAACAATGATGGTCATCAACTGTCCTAGTTTTAAATAAAAGGTGTACTTTTTAGCTTTCTACTTTGGTGGTTGTCCTTAGCAACTGATCTTTACTTTTGTGGATTTTTAAGTAATGGAGAGTATGGAGTTGATGCAAAGATGTTAGTCTACCTTAAGTGTGATTTCACTTTGTTTATCTTTATTTACCATAAGTGTATATTTGCAATTCATTTGTATATAATAATAAATAAATAAATAAAAGTGTGCATGTAGCACCTGTAACTATTTTTACTAATTCCATTGTATTTTTTATATTGATACAATGCAGCAGAGTCAGATAGACCTTATTGATTATGTATTAGTTTCTTATTCCTCCACTTTTAATCAAGATTAGTACCAGTTTTCAGTTCAATGAGCTTTACAAGGTGAATATCATTACATGCATAATGACCCTTATTAATCTTTCTTCCCATTTTTATGTATTTGTCATGTTTGTTACACTCAATAATATACATTAAAAGGTCTATACTTACCTTAAATCTTGGGAGTCAAGTAGCAAACTTGAATTTGGACTTCCTGCGCGGCTGGTAACTGGTAACTCATTTCATAATTTATAAGGGTATCTAGTATCCCATGTAACCTCAAGTCAAACCCTATACTGCCACAATTTTCAAATTTTTAGACTAAAGTAAACCGGTGCCCACTTTTGATCTAGTTTCATAACCAAGAATAGCTTGGTAAGAGACCGGGGTATTTAGTCCAATGACAACGTGAGCACTTAGCCATTCCCCGTTACATGGATAGTAAAAATTTCAGCCTCACCTTCGTTAAAAATAAGGAGCCACAAGCCCTTTTGAAATCTTCATCCCTCATAAAAAACCTTATATAAGAAAGGTTACAATGAGTAAGAAGGGCAACCCAGCTTCTACAAGCAAGCTACGACCACTTTCTTCATGCACACCTAAACCTACCCTCATCCCAAACAATCACCTATGTTTTAGGCTGATACCATCATTACTCACATGATGTCTTCCCTTATGATGAGCATGCACCATGAGATACTCGTAAGGTCCTAGCTCCCACATCAGCACACTAATATGTAACTTAATCCTTTATGTCGGAGCATTGACAATACCACAACATAGTTTATATAAGGAAAGACTTTGGGCTTACTCTCACAACTCAGAAAGGGAAGATTACATTATCAAGCCCAACAACGGCCAACATTTCGATTCTCAATTTCTACCCCAACAATTAGCAATAAAAGTATGAATAATGTCCCACAAATTTGGAACACTAGAATTATGAATATGGCTTAGTTTTACCTGTAATAATTTGGTGTAGTACATAATGTTTTTATCTTATAGCTAAAACCACATCAACTTTACCAAGTTTGATCCCACGAACAATAAATCTTTACCCATCACCATTATAGTTTTTAGAATACCAATCCATAGTTCTCAAATGAAAACATCAAATGCACTCTCATTCATT